>NC_135723.1:45039840-45267888 GCF_964656455.1 Halichoerus grypus
AGATGCTAAAAGAGTGAGCACATTCTTAATTAGGTTATACAAATAGTGCATTAATAATTTATTTAATTCCTTATCCTATGCGGACTTTTTCCTTTTGAAAGCATTTCCTCCTATTTAAATCCCTTCTTGTTATATTCCAGTCAGAAGGAGACTCAGTACTACCCACATAAAAGTAGGAGAATTCCAGCAAATAAACAAAAACAATGGGTGAGATCACAATTGCTGTTAGGGAGATGCAAGGTCACTGCCCCAAACAGTGGCCAGGCTGCTCAAGGAAGTGCCAGCTCAAGAAAGTCTGCTCTCACACAGGCCCAAAGAAGAAAGTTAAACTTAGAACAATCGAATGGAAGATATTAATAGGGCTCTGAGGAAAAGTGACGAAACTGGAATGGACTTTATTTTAACTTTATGTGAAGGGGAATTAAATAATGATATCTACAATTTGACTTATGGTTGGTCTCTGGTCCCCAGTACTCTCCTTTAACTTAAATAGATTTAAAGCACTACCTAAGGGCTTCCTTTTGTTCAATTGTTCCATGATAAGCCATCATTTAAAACCAAAAATACTCCTGTGAGGTCAGAGAGAGAGGTATTAGAGGAGAGGTGAGGATAGCCCAGACCTGATGAGACAGACCATCGTGCCTTAGGATGTGGGAAGTGACCCTGGTGGTCACAATGATATGATATTCAAGATGATTTGCTAGAAGTTTACAGGTAAACATGGACAATAGTAGCCTTTAGTTTGCCATCTTCGGTGCCAGTTACTTGAGAGTTGTGACTAAACAGTTCAGTGGCTTCAAGATATAAAAACAGGAGTAACCGACAAGGTAAATCAGGATGTTTGTAAGTGTACCAAAGGTTAAACTGATTAGACTAATGCTCAGAAACTACTGGAGTACATTTATAATATCAAGGAAGATATATGTGATTTCTCCTTAAAAAATCATGCATTTTATATATTAGAAAATATATTTTATTTAACTATGCAAAACAACTGTTTCATGTTAACCAGGCACAGTAATATTAAAATACATTTGAAACATTGTCTTATGAATGGAGCCAATACCTATATCCTATATTCTCTTAGGTGAATAGGATTTATCTGTCCTAGGACATTCTTCAGCACATTTCAGTTGCATTTTTCTTTCTTTTTTTTCTTTAAGGATCTTATTTATTTATTTGAGAGTGGGAGAGAATGAGAGAGAGAGAGAGCACAAGCAGGGGGAGCGGCAGGCAGAGGGAGAGGCAGACTCCTTGCCGAGCAAGGAGCCCGATGCGGCACTCGATCCCAGGACCCTGGGATCATGACCTGAGCCGAAGGCAGACACTTAACCGACTGAGCCACCCAGGTGCCCTCAGTTGCATTTTTCATAACCTGCAGAAGTGCCAGTTTTCCCAGTGGCCTCAGTTATTCACTAAAAGGCTCAATTTCTAAAACAGAAAGACTCAATTTTCATACTTGAACAAACATTTATTGGGAACCAACTGTGTGCTAGGAATTGTCTTAGTGGAGTGGGAGAGAGGCTAATATCGTGTCTATCTTTGATGAAGTAGCTTATGTAGCAATCACCTATTGCTATTACATAGGTTATATATACATATACTATATTTCCTGACATAATAGATATCATAACTTGAGAAAACTTTCAAAATTTAACAAAATGTAGTTTTTAATGAAATGTGAGACCTGTCATAATACAATCAGTTTTGTTGTTGTTTTAAGTGCACCACTGAAAAGGTATCTTTTATTCAAGGAATGAAATTAGGTTGAGGAAAAGAGCAGAAGGAAACTTAGGTAATACCATAGGTAAACAGATCAGGAGAGGAGGCGTGCATAAACTCAAGTGTGAATAGAAAAATGTCATGCAGTCAGTGTGGGATGCTGAATAAAGAGCAGAAGACAAGCTTTCTCTGCTTTATAAAATTTTGACGAGAGCAGCTATCTTGGATCCCAATGCTGGTTTAGTGAAAGTGTATACAGAGCTATTGGCATCTGCCCTGACAGTCCCACCGCTCTACGATTGTGAAGTAACGTCAACACCTCTGGTAGGAGCGCGAAAATATATGCGCGTCCTTTTTACTGATTCGAGGTAAGTGTATGCTTTGCTTCTCCCCCCACTGTTATGCTCTGTAATCTAAATGGGGCACTTCCTGGGAACATGCAAAAAAAAAAAAAAAAAAAAAATTAATGTATGGTGATTAACATAACAATAAAAAATTTTTAAAAAAAGGGAAGACTGACATGTCTGCTATGAATCAGCCTTATTATAAAAAGGCGGGGAGGGGGGCGGGGAGGAGAGATGACAATCAGATCAGATTGAAAGAAGCTGTCTCCCCTAAAACAAAAGGTATCAAGAAGACTATTTCAAAAATGGATGTACTTCAAGTTTTGAAGGATGTCCTTATCTGTTGAGACGGAGCCTAAGCTTCCTCCTAGAAATGCTTTCATGTGAACCGCCTTATGCCGCCGAGGCATCCAGGGCAGCACACGGGTCTCACACCTACAACAGCCGGGCCACCCTGTGCCGGGCTACTTTGCTGCCCTCTGCTTTTGCTGTTTTGGGTAACCTGGGCAAGTTACTTAAAAACTCTGATACTCAACTTTGCTATCTATAATATAGGAAGAGTAATACCTGCTTTATTTTATACACAGTGATCTTTTCAAAGTATTTCCACATAAAAATTACGTTTTATGTAAGTGCAAAGTTAATTCTGTACCTGGCCAATGTTGGACACGTAGTAACTGCTTATTCATTGTTTATTGGTTAATTATAATATGCATATAACATGGTAATCATATTCATGAATCTCCACTGACCAATATAAAAAGTTTATTTATATATAAAACTAAATATATATATATTTATAAAATATGTTTATATTTTGTATTCATATATTACATAAACTTTTATAAAAAATATATTTATATAAAATATATATTTATAAAAAGTGTATATTAGACTAAAAATCACTACCACTAATAATGCAACTCTTCATGGTTTGCCTTAAGATTTTAGGTAGAGATAATGCAAAGCCATAATGATTAGCAAAATATTAGTACTGTTTTCTTATTTCTTTATCTTATGCTTAGTTTTAATTATTATGATTTTTAGTAGTGTACATATTTTTTAATAGTGCATGGATGTAATTTATAAATAAATGCTACCTATCCTGGAGCAAGCTGAAAACACCGTTTCTAATAAATGTGGAAATGCCCAACCCACAGGACATAAAATCTAAACATTTAAGCTTGACCTCTAAGATTTGCCTGGCTTTTCCTTTAGTTTAGCTTCTCATTCCTTTATAAGGAAATCTCTCGATGTGTGAATGATCTGTGTACATCACACCCTTGCTCAGTGAATCACTACTGATGCAAACCTCAGGGCCTTTGCTCATGCTGTTCCCATTTTTTTCTTCCATCATCCTCCCCTCTCTTATGCATACCTTCTAATCCTTAGCCTTAGCAGCATTTCCTCCACGAGGCCATTTCTGATCTTGTCAGCCTCCCTCCATGAAAAACTTGCTGCCTAGGCTGTCACTTGCGTATGCTCTCTCTATAGACATGAGATAGCACTTGTAATATTTTACTGCTTTCTTGTGCCACTTTTTTCATAGCAAAGTACAGGTCCTTGAGATTAGGGTCTCTGCTTTTCTTTTCTTTCTTTCTTTCTTTTTTTTTTTTTGTCTATATATTCCAGCACCCAGTATGTCTTGTACTTTGTTGAACAAAAAAAGTAAATAACTAAACAAATGCATAGTTAATTTGTAATATATAATAGCAGTGACATAGAAGTAGTTCTCTGACTCTTTCCATCATACTCTAGTATAGCTGTCATATCCATCAGGGCCAGCAGAAAACAGATTGCGATGTCATATGGGTTAAATGAGAAGAGTTTAATAAAAGGATTATTAACAGAAGTGTGGGTCGTGTTCAGAGAAATTACCAACAGATGGTGAAGCACCCTGGGGCTAGCAAGTATGGGAAGATTATCCCCCCAAGGTGGTAAGGAGACCAAGGTAAAAGATTTTACCAGAACGTGAGATGGACCTAAAGCTTCAGGGCGGAGCTGCTGGACAGGGGCTGTAGCCTTTTGTGAGAAGAACTCACAGTCAGTGGCTGACCCAAAAAGACAGGAATGTATACTCAACTCCTCTCTTCCCACCTTCTTATATACTGTTGCTGTCTCCTATGGGTAGGATCCAACCAGAAAGAAGAGAACCAGGAAGCCTCATTAAGGTACTGCTCTGAGACCAGCCTCTCGGCACATAGCAACATCCAGAAGGGCTGAGAGTGACTCTCTAAGCGCAAATGTAAATGTAATACACTGCCCAGTCAGCTCTACATGTTGAGATGAGCAAAGCCACATACCTCCGTTAGCTATATACCATCTACAAAAGAATGGGGGCATACTGACTCTATTTCTTCAGCCAGCTGCAGCCAGCAAGAAGCTGAGGCGAGCTTATGAAAAACGATGGTGAGCATATGGCAGGCAAATCAACACTTCCAATGTTACAGAAAGTTTTTTAATCTAAAAGCCTGCTATTTATGCATGAGAAGTAGTCATTTTATAAATGGATTCTGAATAACCTAAAAGTAGGCAGTATTACTTTAAAGAGTGGGCAATTTACTCCCTTCTTTTTGGTAAGGTTAGAATTAGATTTGCAAGTTCAACGATTGGCCGAGTCATCCTGCAGGAACGGACCCTCAGGAATTCTGCAGCACATCCTCTGAGTAAAAACTGTGCCGTTACTTTTAAGACTGAGAGCCGTCCTGTTCTACATTTGTTCTGATGTTTCCGTATGAACGGATTTCTAGAACATGTCAAAATTAACTAAATTTCTGCCAGGAAAGATATATGGGATTTCATAGCCACAATTTTAGATATGGTTTTGGTTCAGAATTCTTAGGAATCACAAAACGTGGAAGGCTCTCAGAGATTTTTCGGCTTCCTCCTTCCCCTGCTCATCACTGACTCCCTTCACACATATTTATACCCGAGAAAACGGAGTCCCAAAAATCCTTGTTCAACATTGTGAAGCCATGGATAAATAGGTTTCCCTATTTTATTACTTATTTCTCCTAATTATCTATTACTTAAATTCTCTTATTGATTCAGCCAGGTTTTTGGTTGTTGTGTTTTATTTATTTATTTTACTATTATAAAGCCAGTAGCTTTATATTCACTTAAAGAGAAGGATGGAGTAGTTAACAGCTAGTATTCTAAGGTAAAATAGGAGTTAGGCACAAAGAGACTGTGTTGAGAAGAAATACAATTTTATCTTAACAGATATAATTTTGAAGATGAAAGGGTATGTCAGAAAAATATAAGTTTAGGAAAAAAATGCAGAAAGCTACTTGAGTATTAGTCACTACTATCTGAAAT
This sequence comes from Halichoerus grypus, assembly GCF_964656455.1. Classification (NCBI taxonomy): domain Eukaryota; kingdom Metazoa; phylum Chordata; class Mammalia; order Carnivora; family Phocidae; genus Halichoerus; species Halichoerus grypus. Next base: position 45,045,225 of record NC_135723.1, read on the forward strand.
ACGAGACTGAATTTGTATAAAGACTTAAGAGGAAAAATATAATTGATAACAAAATGATAGAAAAAGACTCCAGTGTGCCATTTTTTCCAGGGATACTAGATTATTTTCCTCTTCATATCTTAGCCAGTTGTTTTTTAAGATTTTTTTTTAAGAACAGTTTTAGATTTACAACAAAACTAAGAGGAAGGCATAGAGATTTCCCATACACCCTCTGTCACCCCAGATGCATAGCCTCCCCCATATCACATCACTCATTTGAAAAACCCCATAATCAATCAAAATCCATGCTTTACATTATAGTTAACTTTTGGGGTTGTACATTCTACCGGTTTGCACAACTATATAATGGCATATGTCCATCATTATAAGATCCTACAGACTATTTTTACTCCTCTAAAAGTTATCTGTGCTGCCCCTACTCATTTCTCTCTCCTACCTAACACCTGGCAACACTGTGTAGATATTGTGTGGATATAAGTTTTCAGTTCCTTTGGGTAAATGCCTAGGGGTGTGATTGCTGGATGATATGGAAGTATGTTTAGTTCTGTAAGAAACCTCCAAACCGTCTTCCTAACTGGCTATACTATTTTGCATTCCCACCAGCAATATTCATTCTTGTTGCTTCACATCCTTATCAGAATTTGGTATTTTCAGTGTTCTGGATTTTTGCTATTCTACCAGGTGTGTCCTGGTATCTCATTGTTGTTTTAATATGCATTTCTCTGATGACCCCTGAGCATTTCTTCATATGCTTATTTACCATCTGAATTTCATCTTTGGTGAGGTTATGGTCTTTGGTCCATTTTTTTTTAAATCAGGTTGTTTTCTTATTGTTCAGTTTTAAGAGTTCTTTGTGTATTTTGGATAACAGTCTTTTATCAGATGAGTCTTTTGCAAATATTTTCTCAGTCTGTGGCTTGTCATTCTCTTGACATTGTCTTTTGTGGAGCAGAAGCATTTAATTTTAATGAAGCACAATTTATCAATTATTTCTTTCATAGATCATCTTTTGTGTTGTATCTAAAAAGGTATCATCATGCCCAAGGTCATCTACATTTTATATTACCTTTTAGAAGTTTTATAGTAGTTTTGCCTTTTGCATTTAGGTCTATGATGCATTTTGAGTTCATTTTTGTGAAGGTTATTAAGGTCTCTGTCTAGATTTTTATTTTGTGTGTTTGGATATTCACTTATTCCAGCACTGTTTGTTGAAGAAACTCTCCTTGCTGCATTCTATTGTCTTTGTTCCCTTGTCAAAGGTCAGTTGACTGTATTTATGAGACCTAGTTATTTTTTGCCCTTATATATTTGTGCCTAAAATAAATGTCTGCCTTACTGAGTTATCTAGAAACTGCATAGATAGATCTGGGTTTTTTCTTTTTGTTTTTTGTTTTGGCTTAGCCAACATAAATCTGTTTTAGATCCCAATTCTGTCTTAGTCCCTCAGGAATGTACCAAGTGGAATTTCCCATACTTCCTGGCAGCGTTTCCACTGGATTTATAATTACAATTAATTGCCTTTGTCAAACAATACACCAAAACAAGGCATGTTTAAATGGAAGATACTTTCCAAAGTAGGCACGACTTTCACTAAATGTTTCTGGTATTACTTAGAGCAGATTTTATAGTTCTTCCTGAAACATGTTATGTCTTTGATATGCAGATTCAGGACTTTATTTCAGGAAGAGGCGATGTGGGACAGCTAAACTTTCCAGAGGTGAGGGCAGCTCATAGCAAAGCCTTAAATCTCAGGTTACGCTGTTGCAATCTGGAGACGTCTGCCTCCTCTACCCCCTTTCTTCTCCACTTCATCTTTGACAGCTTCTCTCAGCCAGGAGACCCAGGAAGTTACATTCTGGCTGAATTACTCTCCAGCTATACTTCCCCTGTGATTCTGGGGTGAAGAACTGGCTCTTAAGGGACCTTCCTCCACATTCCCTGTTGCTTGTCTGTGCTCTCCTCCCACCCACCCCCAACTGAGATAATCCAATGAAAAGATCCTTCAATGAGCCTTTCAGGATTGTATCCCAATTACTTTAAAGGAATCTCTTTCAAGCCTCAAGTCCTAGATTTCTTTCCTTTTTCCATTTTTTTTTTTTTTAACTGTATGTTGAAGAGCTTGTCTCTTTTAATGGCATTTCTGGTGAGGGCAGGACAGTGGAATAAAACTGCCTTTACTCTCTCATGTTTGTTTAGAAATCAATTACTGCACTGGACTGAATGTGTGTGTCCCTTCAAAATTCATATTTTGAAATCTTAACCCCTAATGTGATAGTATTAGGAGGCAGAGCCTTTGAGAGGTGATCAGGTCACAAGGTGAGCCCTCATGAATGCGATTAGTACCCTCATAAAGGGACCCCAGAGAGCTCTCTCCCACTCTGTGCCATGTGAGGATACAATGAAAAGCCATTAGTCTGCAACCCAGAATGGAGTTTTCAGCAGACAGCGTATCTCCTGGCGCCTTGATCTTGGACTTCTTAGCCTTCAGGACAATGAGAATTAAATTGTGTTGTTGTTTATAAGTCACCTAGCCAATGGTACTCGTTATAACAGCCCTGACTGATATACATACTTCATTTGCTAATAACTACATATTCCATACAGGGAAGCACTGTGATTTAAGCAGTCCTTTTATTGGTGGAATTCAGATTGTTTTGCTGTATCAAATCATGCTATAGTGAGAGTTGTACATTTATCTAGAAGAAATTCATAGTAATAGAATCACTGACAAAGGTAGTGTCCATTTAAAATTTGGATACATATTGCAAAATTATTTTTCAAATAGGTTGTACCAATTTTTGCCCCACCAAGAATATGTCTGTTTTCCCCAATTCTTTAATATTAAATACTATTATTAGTAAAATATCCAGTCTCAGACTTCTATCCTTAGAAAGACCTGCTTACAGGGTTGGCCCTTGGCAGGCATCTGGGAACTTAACTGGTCAACAGTTTTCTACACTGTTAAAAAATTTTCTCTGAATGAGAAAACTGCTATAAATGTTCATTATGCTCAATTTGTTTGTATAAACAATGTGGTTCACAGTGAATATTTGCTTTCCCTCTGGGAGTTTGGGATTTTTGCATATGCTAGGCAGAGGGTGCCCAAGTGATCAACCCCCAATAAAACTTTAGGACACCGAGACGCTAATAAACTTCCCTAGCAGATAATGCCTTGCACAATTTGCTGCAACTCTTCTTTGGAGGAATTAAGTCTAGGCTATGAATTTCCACCTGGAGAGGACCCTGGAAGCTCCAAATTTCCAGGGGAACCTCATACAGTTTCCTTCGGACTTCTCCCCATGCACATGTTCCTTTATGCTTTTGCTTTGTATCCTTTCACTGTGATGAACCTCAGACATAACTGTAACTATATGCTGAATCCCGTGAGTCCTTCTAGTGAATTACCAAAACTGGAAGCTTAGTGATCCCTGACACATTATTAAACTTTTTATTTACTAATCTGAAAGGGTGAAAATGGGATTAAACATTGTTTTTGTATTTAATTATGATTGAGGATTAGCATATTTTCTGTGACCTGAACCTATCCTTGACTGATTTTAATCCATTTTAATTTTTAGAGCAGTTATAGCTTCACAGCCAAACTGAGTATAAAGTACAGAGAGTTCCTATAAACTTCCTGTGCTCATACATGCAGAGCCTCCCCATCATCAACGTCACTCACTAGAATGGAACCTACATTAATATATCATAATCACTCAAAGTCCTCAGTTTACACCACAGTTAACTCTTGGCATTCTAAATTCTATGGGTTTGGGCAAAAGTAAAATGGCATATATCTATCAAAATATCATACAGAGTCATTTCACTGCCCTAAAAAATCCTTTGTGTTCCCTCTGTTCATCTCTCCCTTCCACCTAAACCCTGACAACACTGCTAATTCTTTCCACTGTCTCTGGAAAAGGGCTTTGCCTTTTCCAGAATGCCATACGGTTGGAATCATACAGTATGTAGCCTTTTCTCTCAGTAATTATGCATTTAGTTTCTTCCATATCTTTTCATGGCTGGATAGCTCATTTCTTTTTAACACTGAATAATATTCCATTGTCTGAATGCGATACAGTTTATTGATTCATCTTCTGAAGGACCTCTTGGTTGCCTTCAAGTTTTGGCAATTATGAATAAAGCTGTTAAATATCTCAGTGTAGATATTTGTGTGGATATAGGTTTTCAGTTCCTTTAGGTAAATATCACTGAGCACATTTGCTACATCATATGGTAAGGAGTGTGTTTAATGTTGTAAGAAACTGCCAAGCTGTCTTAGAAAATGGCTGTAACCATTTCGCATTCCCACTAGCAATGAATCAGCGTTCCTGTTGTTTCACATTCTCACCAGAATTTGGTGTTGCCAGTGTTCTGGATTTTTGCCACTCTTAACAGGTGTGTAGTAGTATCTCTCTGTTGTTTTATTGTGTATTTCTCCGATAACCTATGAAATAAAGTATCTTTTCATATGCTTGTTCGCCATTTGTAGGTCTTCTTTGGTGAGGTGTGAAGGTCTTTGGCACATTTTCAGGTTGTTTTCTCATTGTTGAGTTTCAAGAGTTTTTTGCATATTTTGGATACTAGTCCTTTATCGCAAGTGCCTTTCACAAATATTTTCTACTAGTCTGTGACTTACCTTTTCATTCTCTTGATCCTTTGCTTATTTTCAATTAGGTTTTGATCTTTTTCTTAATATTATGAGTTCATATGTATTAAGAAAATTAGTTCTGGGGCACCTGGGTGGCTCAGTTGCTAAGCGTCTGCCTTCGGCTCAGGTCATGGTCCCAGGGTCCTGGGATCGAGCCCCGCATTGGGCTCCCTGCTTGGCGGGAAGCCTGCTTCTCCCTCTCCCACTCCCCCTGCTTGTGTTCCCTCTCTCACTGTGTCTCTCTCTGTCAAATAAATAAATAAAATCTTTAAAAAAAAAAAGAAAGAAAATTAGTTCTTTGCCAATTATATGCTCAAGTATTTTTTTCTCAGTTTGCTACTTGGGTTTTAACTTCATTAATATTTTTCTTGAGCAAAATTTACTCTTTTTAAAAAATGTAATTGACAGGGCATCTGGGTGGCTCAGTCATTAAGCGTCTGCCTTCGGCTCAGGTCATGATCCCAGGGTCCTGGGATCGAGCCCCACATCAGGTTCCATGCTCAGCGGGAGGCCTGCTTCTCCCTCTCCCACTCCCCCTGCTTATGTTCCCTCTCTCGCTGTCTCTCTCTCTGTCAAATAAGTAAAATCTTTAAAAAAAAATGTAATTGACTATTTTCCTGCATGATCTCTGCATTCTGTACCCTAAAGTGTCCTTGTTTAAGATTTAAAAAATTTTACCATTTCTTCTAATGTTATAAAAACAAATTTTAAGAATTGCATATATACCTGGGCTTTGCTTTGGTATAACAAGTGCCAAAGCATACAATTCGTCTTTTTTTTTCTTTTACAATTCTTCGTATTCCTTTACATGGCAAAGCAATTGCCCCCAAACAAAGCAAATTAATTAATTTCCCCCCAAACTGGAAATGCTCCTTCACCATAGGCAACATTTTACAGGGTTTTGCAGATCTTATTTCTACACCCCATTCTATTTGATCCTGATTATTCATGCAAGAACATAAATTTATTGTTAATATTTTTATAGACTAAAATACATTTAATTATCTTGGGACATTAGTTTTCTCTTTTATTTTTCAAAAATTCCTTGGCCTTTCTTATATGCTTATTTTTCCCTTATAAATTTTACAGTAACAGTATTGGGACAATTGGTATCGGCACACATCTTTTTTTATGTTTCTAAGTCTGGTGTTCTATGCAGAACTTTTATAGTTAGGTGTGTCTACAGATTTCGTCTTTTTAAAAAATCTTTTAAAAATTTTATTTAAATTCAAGTTAGTTAACATATAGTGCTTTATGAGTTTCAGAGGTATAATTTAGTGATTCATCACTTGCATATAACACCCAGTGCTCATCACATTAAGTGCCCTCCTTAGTGCCTATCACCCAGTTACCCCATCCCTCTCCCCACTTCCCCTCCAGCAACCCTCAGTTTGTTCCCTATTGTTAAGAGTCTCTTATGGTCTATGGTCTTTTTTACTTTTGTAAGTGCAATATTTTAATCTTTTGTTTTCACCATAATGTTTAACTAATTGTTATTTGCATCTAGGAAATATATTGATTGTTTTGATATTATTTTTGTGTCCATCCACCGCCCCCCTCATTGATATTTTATTGTTTATATTTTCAATTGATTCTCTTGAGTTTTCCAGTGTACAGTCATAATATCTGGAAAAAAAATCTTAAGTTTTCCACCTGCTTTCCAATTTTCACTTCTTTCTCTTTTCAACTACATTAACTAGTACTTAGAGATCAATGTTAACTAAAAGTGGAGTTAATGTGCTGTCCTGTCTTATTTTTGACTACAACAGAAATGCTTCTAGGGTTTCACAATTTGAGTATTGCGCTGGCTTTCAGTCTGCTGTCTCTTCGTCTTTCCTTATAAAAATTATTTTACACCAGTTTTGGGGGCGCCTGGGTGGCTCAGTTGTTAAGCGTCTGCCTTCGGCTCAGGTCATGGTCCCGGAGTCCTGGGATTGAGCCCCGCATCGGGCTCCCTGCTCCGTGGGAAGCCTGCTTCTCCCTCTCCCACTCCCCCTGCTTGTGTTCCTGTTCTCACTATCTCTCTCTGTCAAATAAATAAAATCTTAAAAAAAAAATTATTTTACACCAGTTCTTCCATGAGGACATGATTTCAACCTCTTCTAGAAGAATATTACCTGTGTGTAATTTCAATCTGTGGATTAAAGTCTTAATTTCAGGAAAGTCTTCTATTATATATTTTGTGGGGTTTTTTTGTTGTTGTTATTTGTTTTTTCTGGTCCTATCTTCAAGAACACCAGAGTTTCATGGAGTGATCTTCCTTGCTTGTTTCCATATCCATCATTTTTTTAAAAAATTAGTTTACTTGGGTGTTCTCAAATTGTTCTCTATATCACTGACTCTTCTTCACAAGATATTTTTCCACTTTTTATTGCTTCTAATGTAAATTCCATTTCTTTTTCTTGTTTCTAATTCCCCTCCATTTCTTTTTGGAGCCCTGCCAAATCACTCATTCAATTAATGAGTTAAGCTCATTCAATTTTCTTAGCTCCTCATTCTGCTTTTGGTTCAGAAACACCATATTTCCTTTACTGTCTCTGGTTTCTTGGAGAACTGCTTGTCCTTACTTTCGTATCAACTCTTGGCCTGGGGCAATACTCTACTTAAGCTTGGCTGAAACTCACTGGTTCATAGGGAAGCCCCCTGTGTCATGGTGTGTATGTGTAGTGATTTAGAATTCTCGTCCACTGGTCATCAAACTTTGATCCCTCAATCCATCAAACTGGCAGTCCTTTCTTGGCAGTAATGGCATAGTGAGTTTCTTGTTCAGTTTTGCCTATTATGCCATCTGTTTTCAAACAAACTCAAAGATGCTTCAGCAGCCCTTTCTTTTAACACAGATCATGCCTCACTAAGGAGATGTCACTGGTTGGCCCTCACAAAGCTCAGCCTACTCAGAGATCTTGAGTATTTACAAAAGGTGCAAAGACATAACACCCTTCTAAGTTTCTTCCTTTGGTTAGGTTTAATTTTGCCACATCCTCTAAATCTCTGTCATTTGTGGTTTGAGACTGTGACTGTTTCCTATTGTCATGAAATAACAGACTTTTCATTTGTATTTTTCATTATTATTGATTTTCATGTTTGAAAGCAAAAAGAAGGCCAGATTTATCATCTGAAACTTGGAAGTTCTAGCAGTAATTCTGCTACAGTTATATTTATTTTCCTATGAACTGCTTCCCTAAGATTCTTAGGCTTATTTAGCTAAATTAATTTTGTCACTCTAACAGATGTTTTTAGCCTTATTAAATCATTATTTTATCCTCTGACATGACAAAATTGTTTCTGAATCTGATATAAGGTGAAAGACTTAAATATGATCATCAAGTCTGTGCTCTGTGGCCCTCTGCTTTGTTGGTGTTAACTGTTTACTCTTTATTTCACTAGCTTCATTGATGTGGTGCAATGTTTGAACAAAACCTAGGTCAAAATACCGGATTCTTATCTCTTCTTCACTAAGACTTTAACTGTCTTAATCATATGTATTTATCCATATATATTCTTATGTATAATTCTTACATGCAAGAAATATTAATAACCAATTTAAATTTAACCTATACCCTAATAAGTTATATTAGGATATTTCTAATAGAATATAAGAACTTGACAAATGATCTACAAATTTTTAAATGTGTTTGCTTATTTCAAACAATCAAATGGGAATATTAGGCTCTATGGCTCTATGCAGTGGTAGGTACTATCCTAATTACACTTTTAATTGAGTGGTCAACATTAAATTAAATGTCTACAGCATGTTAACTTGGTGACAGCAGGATACAACTCAAGTTGCCTTGGAGGTTCATTTAATTACTTGGTGGGAGCCAAGTAACTAATATAACTATAATATTTCAGGAAAAGAAATGAGGAAATCAGCTGAATAAGGATAGTCAGAAAAGAGTAAAACAGGGATTGAAATGAAAACTCACATGATACAGAATCAGAGGTGAACACACGTACATACGCATACTCTTAAGGAGTTGTAGGGAACCTGGAAGATGAAGGCAGGAGATCAAGCAACCACTAATGAGACCAAGAAAGGAGTTGGACTGATGTCACTAGATGAAGAAAAAGCAGATTACTGTGTGGCCGAGAGAAAATACAACTGTGTAAGTACAAAGAGGGGAGGGACTAGCACATATCCTAAAAATGGCGACCAGAGCAACACTATGCTGAGAGAAATTATTGTCTAGATATATCAATTGTTTATTTGTTTACTCATTTCTTTAAACTATATCCTGTACTAAAAAGGCTTTCAACCAGCTTTCAAAATCCATGGATGGCAAAATCACTAGGTAAGAATGAGTGAAAGAAAATCATGGTGAGAAAAAGATGAAGACAGTGGGGTATGTCGGTGAGCAACACACTTGCCCCACAGTCCTATTCATGCTCCCAGGAGCCAAAGCAAACAGGAACAGGTGATCCGTTACAAGGTTTCCAGGACCATAAGGAAAGCAACCCAGCTGCTCACCAGGAGCACATGGGTTGAGGCTTCAGTGAAATTTATCTTATGTGTTTTTAATCAAGAGAACAGACGGCATGATGGAGTAGATGACACTTTCAATGTCATTTTTACAATAAAGATGATATAAAATTCTGAGTGATGTTACCATAATTTCACTCAGTTCAGTCCAAATCATAACTGCATAAATAGTACCGAAAAAGCAATTATGCAAATGATCCAGATAAGACACTCCCAGATGGTCTGGCTTATCCAAGAGCAAAATTTAGAATATCCAGAGAACATCATATCCTTTAGATAATCCTCAATGAATAATCCTCAATGAATATTTTCACAACAAATAAATCACACATGAGAAAGTCTTTCATAACATAGTCATTATTTACCCAGAGATCATTTGACATATCATTTGTCTAGAACATGCAGCCAATTAATTACATGTTTTCTAAACTAGGCTACTCATGATTAAATAATGTCTACTTACCTTAGTTTCTTCTGGTTCCCCTTTTTCCCTCTAGGGAGATTTATTCCATTTTATAAAATGTGAATTATTCTTAGGTATAGCTCCCTGGGTGGTTGTTTAGATTTTTTGTATAGGGTAATTCTGAAAATGTTATAAACTTGGAGAGATTACAAGTGTGCTTTATTCTCACTAAAATAAGTATCTGAATTCAAAATCCCCAAACTGTACCTTCTAAGTAAGTTTTCTTTTTCCCCCATTGTAGGTGGAAACAGCACGACTGACCTAAAATAGTAGTAATACCTCATGGAGAAGAGCTCATGATAGATCTTTGACAGGAACATTTAAATGAACTCTAGGAGTACAGTGCCTAAACATGAGCAAAACAGAGATAATGTCAGGAAACCCACAAAAGCTTAAGTGCCTTAAAATAGAACATGTTATACTTGGGGGTAGCTCATTCTAGGTTGTGCACATGTGAATCTCGGGACTTAGTACAGCAGAGCCTTAAGTACTTTCTAGCCCATGGCCTTGACAGAGAGCCACCCCCCAGTTAATGGTTATAAAATGTTACCTCAAATCAGCAGCCTTCCCCGTCTTGTTAGTACACATAACCTCTCTGGTCTGATATCCAATCTGGATGTCCCAATATTTATTCTCTTGTCGGTTCTGTCTGTTTCTGTTTCTCTTTTTCTTAATAAGTTCCCGGGCTTCTGGATCCTTCACTCCTTTTCCTCGGTCCTTTTCCCGTTCTTTATTCTTCCCACGTCTCCTTGCTTGTCTTACTTGTCTCGAATGGGGCATCGAGCACGAGCTCCAGGGACCCACGTGCAAGCTGTACATGCTCTCTTCATCTTCACAGGGGCTGGACTGGCACACCTGAAACTCCGTCAAGTTTGGGCAGCCGGAACCTCCAAACTGGGGGGGTGCTACCACGTGACGCGTCCGGTGCTGGAGCCCGCTGCCACACGTCTTGGAGCATTCGGACCAGGCAGAAAACTCAGACACAATGCAGTCTTGCTGGCAGGGGATGAGGCAGGCCTGTTCCAGGAGAGGTTTGGGCTCGAAGTACTCACAAATGATATCCTCTGCAGGAATGTCCTTCTCTTTCTGGATGCATGTTACCTCTCTCACCTGAATGCCTTCCTCCCCCTTAATGCACTCAAGGGGTTTCTCCAGGCTTTTTGAAATCACAGGCTGACACTGATTCCAAGGTCCCAAGCTCCAGTCATACAACTCTTTGTGCCAGTCACACACTTTGAAACAGATCTGCTGGTTACTGGGTCTCTCGGCCGGCTTACAGTTTGTATGTAACGTGGTCCAGCCTTCCACATGAGCACACCACACAGCCCGGGTCTGAATGCCTCCTGGCCCACATTCATCTCCCATGCATCGGCCCCATGGACCTGAAAATGATACAAGAGTTAACAGTGCCACTAGAAGAAAACCATAAGTTACTTCACTTTCCAGAAAGGCATTTCAAGATCTAGTACATTAACTTCCCTGAAGTGTTATAAAGTAGGTCTCTGCACATGAGTGTCGGAAAGTAATGATCTGTACTCGGTATTTTTGCAAAAGGATAAGTGTGTCAGAGAGTCTATATAAGGTAACTGCTGGGACAAGTTCACTTTGGGTCCTTTTGGGATTAAAAGTTTGCTTTTATTCATTTTCTTAATTTTAGATAGAGAACCCTTGCTCAGAAAGGACATCAGAAATTAGCAACAGTGAAAACACATCACCCCTGCCTCGTAACCATCAAATCCATGTCAGTAGCAGGCTAATGAAGTGGTCCCTGGTGAAGAACTCCATCTCCTACAGGCTCTTCTTCTTCTGAGCAATTTAAGATTCTGGAGAACGTGCTCTTCTCTACCTCATTTTCTAATGCTCTACCTACTATGGCTGCAAGAGTCTAGTGGGTGTATATGTGTGTACTGATGGAAGTGTTCACTCGCTGGTAACCAAAGTTAGGAAGGGAAAAAATCTTTTAAGCACATTCTGCCTTTATTTTTTTTTAAGATTATTTATTTATTTATTTATTTATTTGACACAGAGAGCGAGAACGCGCGAGCACAAGCAGGGGGAGCAGCAGAGGGAGAGGGAGAAGCAGGCTTCTGGCTGAGCAGGGAGTCCAATACTGGACTTAATCCCAGGACCCTGGGATCATGACCTGAGCTGAAGGCAGATGCTTAACCTACTGAGCCACGCAGACGCCCCAAGTACATTCTGCCTTTAAATTTAACCCCCATATTAATTTTTTTTCTCATCTCCCCAGTGAAGAATAAAGATGGGCAAGAGAATTAACATTTAACTAAAGGACTTCTGTGATTTTTCTGAATGTTGAAGGGTTCTTTGGAGTTTTATCAATTTATTTATTTCCTAAAATAGAAACTATTTGGGATTATAGCACTGTTCTATGGAATACTTAAGTCAGTGGCTTTAGTATGACGTGTGAGCTTTTTACCTTAGAATCCTTCTTAGCATAAATTGAAACCTACTTATTTGTACATTTCTTTTTTTTTTTAAAGTACAATAGGATTTTCAGAGCTTTGAAAGACATCTCCATTTATGAAATTGAGAATTACATTATTTTGGAATTTTAAAGAAACATAATGATCATATATAATTACATGATTTTCAAAATATGGTCCATGGAACTCAAGGAATTATTTGATGTAGAGCCATCTTCAACAGGTTGTATTGGAAGGTGAGGACTACTCAGTATTTAGGATTGGGCTCTAAAATCCCCAACCCTACTCCACTGCCCTTCTCCATCATTCCTGTTTCTATAAGAGAAGCTCCATTATTATTATTTTTAATATACATGCTGAAATTGTGCATAAGATATTGTCTGACAAGAGGCTTCTACTGCTGAAAAGTGAAAACCATGAAATGAAACAAACAGATTCACTCTTTAGATGAGGAAAACAGGTGACAAGAAAAGGAAGTGATTGGCCAAGTTCACATCTTGAATGAATAACAAAACCATCCTGGATTTCAGATTCTTATTCTTTTAATTTTATGATTTATCCTATAGTTTAGAGATTGAGACTTAGATGTTCTTATGCAAAATGATTAATCTAGAAAGAGTAAAATAAGAAGAATGTGTTCATCATGTGTAAACATTTAATTTTAACTAGAAACATGTTTACAATTCGAGGATGCCAACTTTATTACAAACGGAATAATGGAGTTGTAAACAGGATATTATTTTCAGTGAATCTATTAACTAATCATTATTGCACAAAAATAAGAATTGGATATTTGGCATATCCATATCATTACTTTATGAAGTTCACATGTAAAGAATTATAAGGGTTTAAAATACATTTAGGGAAATAGTGCTGATGTCAAAACTTGATGAGCCAAGTAAGTCAGTGAGTTTGTCATACCTGTCAACATGCAGTATCTGATTGCATTTTCATTTTAGTTTTAAAGGAAAACTAAAGAAAATAGGAAGGAAAATACATATTCATAAATGTGTTGATGGTCTTAGAGATTTTCTAAATATTCAGTTTGGGAATACTAGGATACTTCTCAATAAGGGAATACAATATGTATAACATTTTAGAATTAATTCCACATATCTTTGGTATTTTTTCCTCCTCCCTACTATGTTTAAATGAAACCGTAATCTTTATTTCCCACTCTAAGCACAGAATATAAAGGTACATTTATGTTGGACCAAGTTAGTAGCAAGTTAAATGCCATTAGGTCTAAATTTCAAAATATAAGTGTCTTGAAATAACTCAGAGTCTAAATCCCAAATGCAATTCAGGAGAACTCCATGATATTTTATTGTTTTCCAATCTTTGATATTAATTATGAGATTATACTAATGAATCAGATTAGGACTATTAAGAAACTAGGTTTTTTTTAAAAAAAAGTTTTTATTTAAATTTCAGTTAGTTAACATACAGTGTAATATTAGTTTCAGAAGTGCAATTTAGTGCTTCAATACTTACATATAACACTCGGTGATCAGCACAAGTACACTCCTTAATCCCTATCACCCCCCCCCCCACTTTCCCTCTGGTGAGCATCAGTTTGTTCTCCAGAGTTAAGAATCTGTTTCTTGGTTTGCCTCTCTCTCTCTCTCTTCTTCCCTATGCTCATTTGTTTTTTTTCTTAATTCTACATATGAGTGAAATCATATGGTATTTGTCTTTCTCTGACTTACTTCACTTCGCACAATATTCTCTAGCTCCATCCATGTTGTTGCAAATGGCAAGATTTTATTCTTTTTTTATGGATAAATAATATTACATTGTATATATAACCACAGCTTTATCCATTCATCAGGCAATGGCCATTTGGGCTCTTTGCATAATTCGGCTACTGTAGACAATGGCGCTATAAACATCGGGGTTCATGTATCTCTTCAAATTAGTATTTTTGTATTCTTGGGTAAATACCTAGTAGTGCAATTGCCTCTTTGTAGGGTAGTTCTATTTTTAAGTTTTTGAGGAACCTCCACACTGTTCTCCAGAGTGGCTGCAACAGTTTGCATTCCCAACGACAGTGCAAGAGGGTTCCCCTTTCTCCACATCCTTGAAGTAGGGTTAGAGGGAACATACCTCACATAACAAAGGCCATATAGGAAATGCCCACAGCTATTATCATCCTCAGTGGGGAAAGACTGAGAGCTTTTCCTCTACAGTCAGGAACAAGACAAGGACATCCACTCTCACCACCGTTATTTAACATAGCTCTGGAAGTCTTAGCCACAGCAATCAGACAACAAAAGGAAATAAAAGGCATCCAAATTGGCGAAGAAGAAGTCAAACTTTCACTCGTTGCAGATGACATGATGCTTTATATAGAAAACTTGTAAGACTCCACCAAAACACTGCTAGAGCTGATACACGAATTCAGTAGAGTTGCAGGATACAAAATCAAAGTACAGAAATCCGTTGCATTTCTATACATCAGTAATGAAGCAGCAGGAAGAGAAATTAAGGGAGGCATCACAGTTCCAGACTTCAAGTTATACTGCACAGCTGTAGCGATAAAAACAATATGGTACTGGCACAAAAACAGACACATAGATCAATGGAACAGAATAGAACACTCAGAAATGAACCCACAACTATATGGTCAATTAATCTTCGACAAAGCAGAAAAGAATATCCAATGGGGGCGGGCACAGTCTCTTCAACAAATAGTGTTGGGAAAACTGGACAGCAAGATGCAAAAAGAATGAAACTGGACCACTTTCTTACACCATACACAAAAATAAATTCAAAATGGATTAAGACCTAAATGTGAGACTTGAAACCATAAAAGTCCTAGAGGAGAACACAGAGAGTAATCTCTTTGACATTGGCCACAGCAACTTCTTACTAGCTATGTCTCCTGAGGCAAGGGAAACAAAACCAAAAATAAACTACTGGGGCCTCATCAAGATAAAAAGCTTCTGCACAGTGAAGTAAACTATCACCAAAAGTAAAAGGCAACCTATGGAATGGGAGAAGATCTATGCAAATGACATATCTGATAAAGGGTTAATATCCAAAATATATAAAGAACTTATAAAACTCAACATCCAAAAAATGAATAATCCAATTAAAAAATGGGAAGACATGAACAGACATTTCTCCAAAGAAGACATCCAGATAGCCAACAGATAGATGAAAAGATGCTCAACATCACTCAGCATCAGGGAAATACAAATCAAAACTATAATGAGATATTACCTCACACCTGTCAGAGTGGCTAATATCAATAATACATGAAGCTAGGCTTTTATCTTCAAACTAAAAACAACAAAAAATTACAGCAGTTATAAATTTGGCACTTAAAAATATTTAACTGGACATTTAACATAGATTTAGGTAATATTATTAATGGGTGTGTTTTAACTAATTGATGAAAATTGATATTTTATTACAGAAATCTTAGATACAAAGTGTGAAATGATTTCAAGTCTGCCTGTTATTGCTGAGTAAGGAAAATACACATACCAAAACCAACCCCTAAAACTATGAAGAACTTAACACTAGATAACTATTAAGTTTGAAAATTATCCTAGAAAAGAAGTGATAAAGATATTAAACTCTTATAAACCAAGTTTTAGCTATAACTCCAGGCTTACAACTAAGGTTATTCAAAAATAAAAGTATGTGATGGTTTCTTTGAAAATAACTCACGGTTTGCTGACACCAAATTAGGGAGAGTTCCCATTTTATACATTCTCAGAACACGGCATATGTTTCTCATATTATGTTTATCACAGTTTCAATTAACTGAATAATTGTTTGCCTATCATATTAGACTGACTTTATGGACCCTAATGTACGGAACTTTGCCTGTCTTCTGCAACATTTGGTTTGATTATGTCTTAATTTTCATGGCTGGTTTTTGAATGAACTTCCTCAACTGTTTTGCTCAGAAAAGAGAGAATTTAGTTTGCAGATCTTAATATTCAAAACATTGTATGATTGATGTCAATGCCAGTAGAAAGAAAGAAATTGAGCTCAAGAAAACTTCTATACTATTCCATATACAATGACAATAAGCATGCATTTCTAAAGTTTAGATAACTAGTAAAAACATACACTCTAAGTACAAATACAATTCCATTCCATTTCAAAAATATTACCATAGATTCCTATTAACCAGCTATTCATAGATAACACCATTGGGTTTATTTTATTCCAAGTATATTTACATTGAGAACCAGAAGATAAGACATCTCAAGAAAATTCCATGGAGATCGACAAAAATACTCACTAGGTAAGGTAAAATAAAATGCATGAAGGCACCAGTGAAAGTAGAGGTGGCAAAATAATCACAATTGAACCTAAAAAAACTCATTCACTTTGCAGACTTTAACTGCTGTCTTATCTTTTCACTGCACCTTGGGTATTGCATGCATATCCAATTAACAGACCTCTTAAGAAAAAAGCAGATCTTTACCATTGTACACCTGATGAAGGGCTGTCTACTTCTGTCCTCTAAGCAGTCTTAAAATCATCACACACTGAACAGAAAGGGACCACATCTAAAACTGCTCTTGACAGCTAAGAATTGTTAGCCCAATTAGCTACCATGTTTCAGAGAAAACAAATGTTTCAAAGTGCAATGTGAAAGCACAATTTGCAAACTCTATCAAGCAAAATATGAAGTCCTCTCCCAAGTACAATATGAAAATGTGATATTTAACTCCCATGTCTCTGCATGAATGTTAAATTTTAGCCCCACATCTCCTATTACTAGGAATGGGAAGTGGTGGTATTGGAAAAGTGGTGTGTGTGTGTGTGTGTGTGTGTGTGTGTGTAAGGATGTTTGCTTTTTAACAAGAACAGAATTTCTCTTACTTCATTTATTATTCTTGCTCATGATTATATAAAGGGAACTTGGAATTTAATTGCACAAAACAAAGGATGGGCAGCTTTCTACTTAAGGTCTTGGATAATATCCCTTTATGAATGGAAATGTATTCCTGCATACAGATTTGTAGGATTGTGTTCATTCAGTATCATGCAAAACACTTCTAGGATGTAGGTCAATAAATATATGTAGAACACAGCTTGACAAATTTTATGTGAATTGAGAAATACTAGATATCTTATTCCACTAAAAAGAAGTTAAAGCAACTGTTTGCATGCCCAAAATATTTATGTAATTGATAGACTCACAACACAAATATTTTCACTTGGAATTGATGCAGAATTATGTTCCATAAAAACAAATTTAAATGAATGCTACTTGGCTTAGTTTTTCATAGGATAGTGATTTAAATATAATTGTTAACAAACTTTCCAAAAATGTTGATAAAACAATGAATTTATTTTTATTCCTGCTAAATAGATTCTATTCTATTCTATTTTATTTTTAAAGATTTTATTTATTTATTTGACAGAGAGAGTGAGAGAGCACAAGCAGGGGGAATGGCAGGCAGAGGGAGAAGCAGGCTCCCAGCAGAGCAGGGAGCCAAGGCAGGACTCCATCCCGGAACCCCAGATCATGACCCGAGCCAAAGGCAGACGCTTAACCAACTGAGCCACCCAGCGCCCCTGGAATAAATAAATGTTTTTAAAAAGTAAAGTAAAATAAAATCATAGGGCACCTGGGTGGCTCAGTTGGTTAAGCATCTGCCTTTGGCTCAGATCATGATCCTGGGATCCCAGGATGGAGTCCTGCATCAGGCTTCCCGCTCAGCGGGAGGCTTGTTTCTCCCTCTGATGCTCCCCCCTCTTGTGCTCTCTCTCTCTCTCTCCCACTCTCTCTCTCTCTCAAATAAATAAAATCTTTTTAAAAAAAGAATTTTATTTTAGAGAGAGAAAGAGAGTATTCCCCACAAGCAGGGGGAGGGGTAGAGGGAGAGAAGCAGACTCCTCACTGAGGGCAGACTGGAAGTGGGGCTCAACCTCAGGACCCTCAGATCATGGCCTGAGCCAAAATCAAGAGTCGGACGCTTAATCCACTGAGCCACCCAGGTGTCCCTAAACAGGATTGTATATTATGTTTATTCTCTTCATGTCATTCAAAACTCTCTATTTTAGTCTATAAAAGATGGCCTTTTAAATTTAAAATTAGTATTTTGCCCACCATATTCAATACTACTTCTAAGACTACTATATATCAAGGGCATGAGAGCAATAAAAGGTTGAGTCTATAAAAGGACACATTTTTGACAGGTGGACGAGCAACTGTTCCAAAGAGCCTTATAAAAGATAAACACTATAAAAGGAGCATGAGAAAATTATGCAAACTACTTTCTGCCCTTGTTTGCTATAAAACTCTCAAATGAGCCAGTTTCTTGTTTGACTAAATATGTTTGCATCCTTCAAATGAGATAGTGCATTTTCCCTCCTGGATCTGGTTATGGAACAGCATGTCCTAGTTTACCAAGATCAAGAAATGCACACACAGCTTAGTAACATACTGGATTCAGTGTCATGAATGCTGTGCAACAAACTATTTTAAAATTCGCAATTCACAGAATTTTTAAAAATTCTATTTATTTTTACTCAAGTAAATCAGTATAGAAAAACTTAGAAATTACTGCTAATGGGAAAGATAATTCCTCATAAATTCCATGAAGTAGAGGCAACTAGTCATATATTTGTTGCCATCTTATTAGGCAATTAAAAATATATTTAAATAAATTGGGATCTTGCTATAAGTTGTTTTATATTCTGCATTTCTACTTCACAATATGTTATAAAACAAATTCCATTTCAATAGATGTGAGGGAGGCCTCAGATACACACACACCCCCCCCACACAGAGACTGAACCTACTAGTTACTTAATCTTGTTTGCTCCTCATATTTACACATCTATACTATGGTTGCACAGTATGTTGTATCAGTTTAGTGTGATTTATGTAACATATTCTATTTGTGGAAATTTAGGTCTTTTTTCCAATTGTTTCAAACACTATAAAGAATGCTACAGTGAACATTTATTGTTGTACACCAGTCCGGTAATTCAGGCAGAAGTTTTGCAAATTTTCAGGTTTTTGATACATCTAGTATTGCAGAAGGGCCTACCGAAATGTATCCATTTACCCTCCCACCAGCAATTAATGAGTATATTTTTTTCCCCTGATACAGGGAAGTCTATACATACAGACTACTGTTTCTCTGCATTTGGACTTCTACTGGAGGAATCTTATGTACTTATTTCCTCAGAGGTTCCATCCTTTGACTCTTTTGACTATAAAGGTAGTGTCCTTTAAATCCAATCCTCCCAGTCCTGTGGTTTCCAGAAAGACCTCACAGCTTTTGGAGAATTGATGATATCCTTTCCCTTTTTCAGCACTGAAACACAATTTTGCTTATTTTGTACTCATTTGGTCATTTCAAAGAATTTTTACTGTGGATTGAAGTAAACACATGGACTTAAATGTCTTGAAATAGTTTCATAGATTGGTAATCCAAATCCCTGGCATACTGTGCCATTCAATATCATACTACTTGAAGTAATTATAAATATGCGTTCTGTCTAGAAGACCCCTTTGTATAGATTTATGAGCACAAAAACAGTTTAATTTTTAACAATTTACTGACCTAAAATAGATGAAAATTTCCTTTTTAAAGAAAAACAAAAGGAGAACTCATAGCTTCTTTGACTTGAGTTTTAATTTAATTTGATTTAATTTTAATTTAAAATATAACTCTCAAACGACAAATCAGTTTGGTGGATAAGAAGAGATCACTGTGAAGTCAAGCTGAGCTTTCATCTTCAATAAGTAATTAAATTTTAATAAGAAATTATATAAGAATTTAAAATTAAATGTACAAAATTAGAATAAGCTCTTTAAATCTGATGAGACAATGAATGAGGAATCAGTGATAGGATAGCTGATTTCACAGTCGCCAAATATAGTAATCTATATTCAGCCCCTATCATTTTTGATCTCTCTCAAGAAAATTACTTAGCCTCTTTGGATCCTGGTTTCCTTCATTTGTAAAATACAGTATAAACCACGTCATTAACTTTCATCGTCTTGTAACTCTATGTGAAGCATAGACTAAGTTATCAATATTATGAGGAGTATTTGTGATAAAGTTGTGAAATGCTTTTTTCCTCACACACAAAAAGACACTCATTTTTATGTGACTTAATATTTTAAAGTCTGCATGCATCAATGATGATTTCTTTAGGCTAGACTCCATTCAAGTGAATAACTGGGTCAAAGGGTACTGAGAATTTTAAGGTTTTTAAATACATGTTGCCCAACTGATTTTTCAGAGAAACTTGTGGAAATCTAAATCCCATCATGACACCCTTATCAGCACTGTTACTATCTATTTTTTTTGTTACTTTGATAGATACAAATCCATTGTTGTTTTAATTGAATTCTTATTACATATTACCTTAAACATAATTATTTCCTCTTCTGTGATTTGTTCAATTAGTTTATTTTACAACGGTATTGTGGACTTTTCTTTTTATCTTGATACATTTCGTTGATGATATTAACATTTTCTATGACCTTTAAAAATGTATTTTTCTTTCATATTTTTTGTTTACGATGTTTTCTATGTTTTTAGTTTGCAAGCTTTTCACTAACACAATCTTATGTTTCTTCCATTGTTTTTAGGCTGAGAAGTATCTTCAAGTACAGAGATAGAGACGTTATTCATTTTACGAAAGTTGCATTCTCTTTATAGGTTCATTTAAAACATGTATATTAAAACTCATTAGGAATTTATCTTGAGTATGTTTAAAGGCAAACTACTGAACATTTTATTTTCTTCGTAGTTAGGTAATTTTACCAAGAATACACAAAACTATTATTTTAAGATACTACCATCAAAACATGGAAATGAGAACTGCTTAAACCTGCATCCCTAGATTTTATTGCTACCCTTCATTTTATTGTCATATTTTATTTTATTGCTATAGTTTATTTGTACAGTATACAGTGTACTTGCACATATATGATCTCTTGATTTTCACATCGTGTTAGATATGAATAGATTGTTGTACTATATGGTAGGCTCAATCTCTTAAGACTAGAGAAAAATATAAAGCCATAAATGTCCCAAATATTTCTATTGTTTTATAGGATAGCTAAACATCCCCAAAAAGAAAAGTTGTATTAGCTAAATGTGAACAATCCAGATAGGGAATCCATGTTGCCATGAGAAGTGCCTAATTTTTGAATAAGATCCCATTAAAATATTGGGATGCCCAAGCTAATTTCTTAGAGAAAAGTATTCTTGAGGATGATAAACTGCAAAGTCAATATTTCCCTTCCAAGCCTTTAAAATTTGTTAGAGCTTCCACTGCAACACAACAAGATGTTACACTAATAGCGTTACTATAGATCAAAATTAAAAAGATTTGATCTGTTGCACCGCCACTCTCCACAACAATATTTAACTCCACTACCCCACTTCCCCAAAATAACAAAAGCAAACTTGAGATTTGTGTTACATTCCATTACACATGTAATTGGCAACGAAATATTTACAAAATAGGGATAGAAATTGTTAATCATAAACAAATACGTAAACTCAACAGCCAAGACATACCAAGTCATTAATGTAGTCTTTCATACCTTGCTTTAGCAGAATGGATTTAAGGTAGCAACATCAAATTTACTGAGTAAATGCTCTCATTGTGTGAAACAGGTTCTGCTCCCTGCCCCCCCCAAAAAAAAGAAAAGAAAAAGAAATATGTTCTGCCTTATCAATGATATCAAAGCATGGAGAGCAGAGTTATAAAATGATACCCTCAAAAATGTGAAATGCACACAACCTTCTAAGCATATCCAACTATAGATGTTTGGTTACAATTGTCTCAAAATCAGCTACCTTTAAAGGATGTGCATATTCAACAGTCTGAGCTGAATAGCTCTAAGGGAGCTAAGTCAATAAGGCTTTTGGAGATACGGGATCGCATCATTTATAATTCTTACTTCATCTCAGAGAACTCTGATATAAATAGTAAAGGAAGTCTTCATATAGCCAATCAAATTTAAAAGCCTGCTGTCTTGTCTTAGATTATCCCTAAACTAGAAATTGAAACAAAAGCTTGCAGGCAAGTAGTTTATTTTAGAAGTGATTCCACAGAGACCTCCATATAAAAGACGTGGCTGCAGGGGAGGCGTAGGCAACATGTTTATATAATTTACTCGATCTTCTGAATTCGTATGGGCCTGATCCCAAATACCCCATTTCTGTTGTACATGGGATTTTTACTATGTGCACCCAAGCAGTTTATTTGATGAGTTTTGTAATAGCTCAGAAAAGACAACTTCAGTCAGAGTCAACTGGTGTCCAACACACAACATCTACTAGGACACAAGAGTAAGCCAGGATCTGGGTGTGTATGTGTGATATACCTTTTTTTTTCTTTTATTCCTCCAGAAGGTAGCTCTCTGTAGAAAGCACAGTCTTGCTCCCAAACCTTAGGTATCTACGCTGCAGTTCTTCAATCAGGGCTAGCCAGAGACTGCACATGGTCATTCTACCAGAAATCGGTCTAAAAACATCAGATCTTCTGGGCCATTATGCTAAGCTGAGCTTAGCAGCTACCACAGCCTGGACCTAATGTACCACAGTCTCTACTGTAAGATCCAATCAAAACTGGCCATCCTCCCACCATTAAACAGACTGTGGTGGTATTCCCAAGTAAGATACATGCTGCTTTTAGAATGCAAAGAGACTGTGGGAGCCAGCCTCCACAGATAGCCCCAGCGATCCCTGCTTCTTGGTATTCATGCCTTCTACAGTTCCCTCTAGCATCGCACAGAGCTGACTTGTGGAACCACTAGCATACTGCAGAAATACTGGTAGGTGATGTACAAGTCTAGGTCAAACAAGATATTAGGGCCTCTGACTTGCCTTCTTTTGGCTAATCCTGGGAAAACTCAGCTATGATACCATGAGGACAGTCGAGCAGCCTTTTATAAAGGAACTGAGACGTCCTGCTAACAGCCATGTGATTTGAACCCATGAACCCCTTAGAATCAGATCCATCAGCACCGGTCAAGCCGCCAGATGACTGCAGGCCTGGCCAATGTCTTAACCGTAGCCTCATGAAAGAGTTGGAGTCAGAACTACCCAGCTAAGCTGCTTCCAAATTTCTGGCACACAGCCACTGTGAGACAATAAATGTTTATTGGTTATAATCTACATTTTCAAGCAATTTGTTATGTAGCAATAGTTACGTAACACAGACTATGGAACCTGGGAGAGGTATGTTGCCACAGCAAAAATCTAAAATATGGGAGGTGCATACTGGAGCAGCACGGGGCAGAAGCTGGAAGGACACTAAGGGAAGTGTTAGTAAAAGCCAGAGGTTCATTGCAAAGGCAATTAAAAGGTGGCTTATGGTGATTACCAGGAAGGGCTTAGAAAGAAGTGAGAAGAGTATTAAGGGAAACTGAGGGGAGTTCTTGTTACATCATGGCAGAAAGATCAGCAAAACTGTCACCTAGAGTAATGTGTAAAGTAGAAGATATATCTAATGAATTGGGTGATCTAAGATTTCTAGTCAGTGTACTGAGGGTGCCACCTGGTCTTTCTCATTAGGGAATCTCTAATACTTGCTGCTTTCTATTCACCCAATCCAACAAACATATCATGGATGCAGTGGACCAGTGTGAGATTCTGAGGAATGTCAAGACCATCAAGGTCCCTGCCAACTATATTTTGACAAAAGGCAGAAGTGTTAATTTGGCTTGGAATGAGGGAGTGAATGCATCTGCTGTGCATTCTCAAGCAAAAACAAACAGCTTTTAGTTCCTTTCACTAGTGGAATTTGAGGGAAAAAAATGCCTTTGCTAGACAGTATCTCCATACCAAATGCCAAAACCGGTGTTGATCTGTCCTGGTTTAGATACCACATCTTTCATAACAGCTGCAATTGGGCCTAACACTTGGTAGTACAGCAGCTTGCCGTCAGCTTTCAAGACTCATCAGGTTTTGTGTTCCTTTTCGTCAGGGGCCATGTAGGGCAACTGGACAGGAATGTGGAATGAAACCACCTCTCCCACATCTTGTGAATGTTTGATGTGGCACTCATTTCTGAAATTCCTCCAAGGACATTTTGCTAGAGCCTAACAGAAAATGCTTCGCCATCTACAATTCACCTCAATCTATCAAAAAGTCAGAGTCTTAGTAACTCTCGGTAGTCAACTACAGTATGCCAACCTAGCAGATGAGAAAGCAAAGGATTTATCCACTTGCCCCTCTTCCCATCCATCACAAATGCCCCATGATCATTAACATTACCTTCCTCACAATTTCAAGTTGCACATGAACAACCATGGAGCGGGTTTCTGCAGGCATCTTGCACTACATTATCAGAACAGCTCTGGGAAAGTAGGCTGCTCAGCCAGGGCTAAGTCTGCATCTGTGTGAATCTGGTTAAACATGTGCAAAACAGGAAATCACAGGAGAGAGCGTGAGTGGAGGTGGAACCAAGAGGATCTGAAATGGCACACAGTGGCATCCCACGCCTAGCAAATGGGAAAGGGTTTTGTTCTGTTTTCCTTCTAAAAATGCCAAACCAAAGGCATCTATTTTTCTACGAACAATATACCTTCAGGACTAAATTGCTCAAGGTGGAAAATGTCTGAATTTTTGTCACATTTATTTATTCATTCAACAGATACTTGGTATGGGCATACAACATGCTAGGTGATGTGATAAGCAAGATAGATATGTATTCAAATAAGAAAGCACTACAAAAGGTAGAAACAACCCAAATATCCATCAATGGGTAGATGGATAAACAAAACGTGGTATACACATACTATTACTCAGCCTTAAGAGAAAATGAAATTCTAATACAGACTACAACGTGGATGAGCCTTGAAAACTTATTCTAATGGGACGCCTGAGTGGCTCAGTCAGCTAAATGTCTGCCTTCAGCTCAGGTCATGATCTCAGTGGGGAGCCTGCTTCTCCCTCTCCCTCTGCCCCTCCCCCTGCTTGTGCTCTCTCTCACTCTCTCTGACAAATAAATAAATAAAATCTTAAAAACAAAAAAAAAAGAAAGAAAGAAAGTTTATGCTATGGAAAATATGCCTGACACAAAAGGACAAATACTGTATGATCCACTTATATGAGGTACTTAGAATGGCCAGTTTGATAGAAACAAAAGGCAGCAGGCTACCAGGGGTTGAGGGGGGCTGGGAAGGAGGAATCACTGTTTGATGGGTAGAGAGTTTCAGTTAGGGATGACAAAAATGTTCTGGAGATGGATAACAGGATGGTTGCACAATAATGTGACTGTACTTAGTGCCACAGAACTGTTCACTTGAAAGTGGTAAAATGGCCAATTTTACATTATGTGTATTTCACCATAATAAAAAAGACATATAACATGACAACAAATTCTAGCCAACACTTTTTTATATTCACATCTACAATCCTCTGAAATGTAGAGAAACTTCCTGGATATAACAACATGGTGCTAAGGTTCTATGAAGTTACTGCCAAATTCAAAGCCTTGGGGGATTCTTAAATTCCTTAGGCTTAGAAGCAATTTATTTGAGCTCTTCAAGCCAAAATGGAAGGGTCAATTACAGATGTGATAGACTTTCCTTGTTTTAGTAAAACAATGAGAAAAGAAAGAGTAGCTCAGAGATGCCTACGACTATCATCTTAGGTCTAGTGGTTCACATATCCAATAGGTAGTTACCATTAGAAATAATATATTCCAAGCTTTTTTTATGACGATGTTACATTGTTAACTGCACACCTCAACAACTGAAACATAGTTTTAGCCAATAATGTGAGATGGTGGAGATGATCCACACAAAATGGAAAAATAAAAATGAAGTGAAAGTAAGAACCTTTTGACGTCTGTGCTGTTTCCATTACACATCTAGAAACATTTCATTCTTGGAGTCTTGAGAACATTTTTTTAAATTTAATTTTATTATGTTACGTTAGTCACCATACATTGCATCATTAGTTTTTGATGTAGTGTTCCATGATTCATTGTTTGCATATAACACCCAGTGCTCCATGCAATACATGCCCTCCTTAATACCCATCACCAGGCTAACCCATCCCCCCACCCCCCTCCCCTCTAGAACCCTCAGTTTGTTTCTCAGAGTCCATAGTCTCTCTTGGAACATTTTTACCCATACTCTGGTCGACAGATATATACATATAGGTTACTTTTTTTTATAAAGCTCTCTTCGGGGATTACATTTTAGTATTCCCTTGCATATAATGAGCCACTCCTGGTACTGGAGTGACTCCAGAGGCTTTATTACAAGCAATTTTTAAGGACAACAAATTCTTCTTTTTATCTTCATACTTTTTTTTTTTTTACCTTCTTACTTAAAAAGACTAATGTTGCAAACTTAGGAAACTGAAAAGTATGACTTCTTTACAAGAGACTATAAGCCTTCCTTCATGGTTATCCTAAATCAAGAGCCATGTGCATTGCTGTATATCTTTATAATCTCCATATAATTTCTAAACCACTAAATGATGTAATTATATAGAGTTAGAAAAGGAAGGAATTCAAATACCTCAAACATTAAATTTCCAACATACTAATTGGTATGCATATGAATGTAAATGTAAATGCAAAATATATGTAAATATTCTTTTTAAATACAAATGGTTTTTGCTACCAAAATACTTCATCTGAAAATGAATATTTCATCTGAAGCCAAGTTAATCTTTCCAAACTTTGTGTGTCCAAGGATCTTGAGTTTATGGCTTAGGGTAGTCATTAGCAATATTAGTGACTAGGAAGTGTGTATTAGATCTTAGATTGTTATTTCCATAATGGGTAAACATCAGCTGAATTTTTTAAGTTAAACATAAACTCAAAATTATAAGATGCTAGGAAAAATAATCAGCAGGTAATCAGTTAAAGATATGAATGTAAATTGCTTCAATTTCTCAAAAGGTGACTTGAGGAATATCTTAATTTTTTAGTAGGATCTGCCCAGCTTTGATAATAAAACATAACCCACAAACATTCATAACCTTCTTAAGAAATAGATTATTTGATCAGCATTTTTCATATAGTAATTTACTTTGGGAAATATAGCATGTGTAAGAAAGCCCTAAATTAGGTTATAAAATGCAAAGCTGTAACTGGATTTGGTCAATGGTGAGCATTTCTAACTCTGCTGAAAAGTTGTGTCTTCTGTTAATAAAATCAGGTAATCAGTTTCATCTTTAAAGAAATGTCACCAATAAAGCAGTGTTGAAGGTACATACAATTTTGTCAATTATTTTTTAAAACCTGTGGATAGTACATCTTTAATAAAAATGTCTTTTAGTTTGAAACATTAAGGTCTTATTCAAAATTAGGGAGTCAGAAATGAACATCAATTTTCTGATTTTTGTTTCTATGCACATTTGTTCTGTGTTTGGGTATAAATTTCTCCTTGGATACTAATTTTCAATGGCTGACAAATTTCACAAGTATTAAATAGCCATAATTTAAAAATCGTATTATATTAATACCAGTTTATGAAGCCAATCTCTACCTCAAGACACATCATTAGTCTCTTTGAAGACACGTGTTGATGAAATATTTCTTTTGCTTGATTAAAAATCACAGTAAGGATGCATTTTAAAAACATCTATCAATTGAAATTACCTCAGGGCATCAATGTACATGGTCTCAAGTAACTGATTCCAAGAGTACAATAGCATATCAGCTAAGGCAGATGGTTAGATGAGGAACAGGGAAGCTGATAATTGCACATACATGGAAATTGTAAAATTTAAAACTGAAGGACACCATAGTGATCAATAGTGCAATATTTTATAGCATTAGAAGGTTATAAGGCCATTAGAAGTTAAATGCAGGTTATAGAGTTACTAACCAAGCCAGAAGAAACCAGGTATCCTGACTTTCCAGCTCAGTACTCTCACATTCTACCTTAGGACACTGGTTCAGATAAGTAGCTCACAGTGGAACTGTATTTCTCAAACTCCAGTCAGTAAGTTATCAAAGTGATCCTAGGCTTCATAAATAATTTACTAAATCACAAACAAAAATTGTCATTATCTTGGCACCTGTGATTTGTAAGGATCCACAGAAATCATGTTAAAGCACTCTTTCTTCACCTTATGTTCTTTCAGCCTCAGATGGAACATTTCTGGTGAAAAGAGATTACTGTTTATTAAAGTTGCCCATTCTGGTAATGGACAAATTTAGTTCAAATTTTTTTCCCTATATTCCTATAAAATCTTCCTCTTTTAGAATTCTAACTTCTTCCTAACAGCTTTTCAAATATTTTAAAACTCTATGCTAAATAATATTCTTTTTTTTTATTCCCAATAATACTTTTGTCTGATCACTACACATGTTCCTTTTTTGTGGCCCTGTTAGATTACACAATAATATCATAGAATAATCTGGGAACTAGTAAAGAAAATATAAGAGTAGACAAATAATTGAAATATCTAACCACATATCTTTTATTCTTATTAAGATAAAAAAAGGGAAAATAACTTTATATCCATTTCAACATGATGAGTCTCACTCTAAGGCTCTTTAAATACTGTTAACTCATCTTACATTCTGTTGAGATTCAGACTTTTTTTTTTTTTAAGATTTAATTTATTTATTTGAGAGAGACAGAGGGTACATGCAGGGGGAGAGGGAGAAGCAGGCTCCCCACTGAGCAGGGAGCCTGACTCGGGGCTCAATCCCAGGCAGGGGGCAGACACTTAACCTTAACCGACTGAGCCACCCAGGCACCCCAAGGTTCAGGCTTTCTTGATTTACACTGAGTTGTGTACTAAATTTACTTGCTATGGCCATTCTTTGGTAACTGCTTGGCCAACTCAGTCCCATAAGGACAAAGGCACATACTGAAAATCCTGTGCCCAAATATCTATCTTCAATGAATACTATCCAGAGGGTGACTGGAGAAACTAGATGTATGTGTCTCATCTCTGAGCTCTTCCGGATTCCTTAATCAGCAACCTGCAACAACTCAGATTTTTGAGATGCCATGCATTCAGATATCATCCCCCAAACCCTTTTCTCTCAGAAGGCTGTAATTCCACTGCATGGTCCAGAATTGGTAATTTTCAGCTTACATTTGAAGATAAGTGTTCATAATATATATTTGTAATCTTTGACATGTATACAATGCTATGAAGGAATAACAGCAAATACACAGCAAATGCTTTACACATCTATATGCATTAATTTAGTATTTTTCTGGTGGAAAGAAATGAGAATTATTTAAATCAAAATTACTCTTGTAAATTTTGAAGCAATTCCAGTGCTAAAAATGTTCTGAGCATTTTATACTGAATGCTCATTATTTGCTAGAGTACAAAGGTCATAGTGGCTCACAGTTCACAGATGGTCTCTAGGCTAAATAGGACATACCAGAGGGATAGAGAAAACTTGCATTTCGATTACCTAGCTTGTGTTCCCTACCAGAATTTAATTTTTATTTTTAAAAAATTGTGTTTCATTATGGTAAAAACACCAAATGTGAGATATATCTCTTAACAAATTTTAAGTGTATAATACATTATTATTTTTATTATTATTATTATTTATTTGACCAAGAGATAGAGAGAGAGTACAAGTAGGCAGAGAGGTAGACAGAGGGAGAAGGAGAAGCAGGCCCTCCACTGAGCAGGGAGCCTGATGCGGGGCTCGATCCCAGGACCCCGGGATCACGACCCGAGCCGAAGGCAGCTGCTTAACCGACTGAGCCACCCAGGTGCCCCATTATTTTTGACTACAGGTACAAAGTTGTACAACAGGTCTCCAGAACTTATTCATCTTAACGGAAACTTCATGCCCATTGATTCATAGCTCCCTATTTTCCCCTTCCCCCAGCCGCTGGCAACCACCATTCAACTCTCTGCTTCTGTGAGTTTGACTATTTTAGATATCTCCATTTTAATAACACATTTTCTTTATCCATTCTCCTGTTGATGGACATTCAGGGTTTTTCCAAATCTTGGATACTGTGAATAGTGCTGCCATTTCTCCAAAGAAGATATACAAATGGCCAGCAGGTATATGAAAAAATGTTCAATGTCACTATTCATCAGGCAAATGTAAATCAAAACCACAATGAGATATTACCTCACACCTGTCAGGAAGGCTACTGTCAAAAAAAAAAAAAAAAGACAATACACATGGTGGGCATGTGGAAAAAATGGAATGTATACACAAGGTTAGTGGGAATGCAAAATGGTCAGGTGCTATGGTAAACAGTATAGAGGTTCCTCAAAAAATTAAAAAAAAAATTACCATATGATCCAGCAATCTCACTTCTGGCTATTTATCCAAAAAAAGTGAAATAAGGATCTCAAAAGTATATTAGCAGATGTCATTTTTAAAGATAATCTTTCTGATGTATTGACTTTGGCTCCAGTGCAGATCACCTATTTTTAAAATGAGTGTGCCAGTCTGTTTAATGATCTAATACCTATGACCCCATTCATATCAGTATCTGGTTAATTGAAGAATTCCATTCAATTTAATTTAATAACTATTATGGGTGCTTACAATTTTAAGCAGATAGATGTCTCTGCCAATCCAGGAATCAGTTAAAATTATTTCTCTCCTTATTTACCTATGAACTTCTCAAGGTGAAAAATACCTAAAATTAGAGGTAGGCAGAATTTTCTTCCATATTATTGAAAAATCATAATTGGAAAATTCAAGAAGTTTTTGATGTAGAATAACAAAGGAGGAGCACTGTTATCTTCTTTTTAAAAGTGACAGAGAAAATAATAATTAACTACTGATTATTCACAACAAATTCTGAGGTAAATTCTATGTGACCCAATTGTCAAACCTGTTATGTGGTAAATTTCATATGGTGTTATTTTGGCATTACTTTGAAGGGTGGAAATGAGAAGACTTACAGTTGAGCAACACAGCCTTAATAACATGCTTTAAATCACAGCTCCTTGCCATATATCACAAGCTGACATGTAATAATTACAAATAGTAGAGTGAGCTTTGTGAATTCTAGTCAGAGAGGAGGAAATAGGCACAATGAGAGCCTAGAGAAGGAAGATACTACATTCTTAGTGGGGAACTCACAGCTTTATGGAAATAATGGAATTTAGTTGGATGGCTACAAATGGAAATGGAAAGGAACTTATGGTTGGACAGATAGCAGTATGGGTATAGAGAATCCCAGGAATAAGGAACGGCATAAACAAAAACAGGAAATGCAGAATGAATGTATTAATAGACACAAGGAGCGTAGATATGAAAAGGAGAAAGTGCTTGGAGACAGGTTGGGAAAGGTCTTGAAACTGTAGGAGACTCCTTGCTTACTATTTGTTATACCTTACTGCACGCAAATCCTTACTTCCAATAATTGGCTTTAGTTGTGCTCATTCTCTTTTCATGTTATGCAGGTTTAAGAAGATTCCTTGCATCTGTCCTACATGTTTTGACATATTGTTAAACTGCACTCTATACTGTTCACCAAATATTTTGTATATGCAAACCTATTTCTTGAATAAGATTTTCAAACACTCAGAGACAGGAGCTTTGTCATGTTCCTCCTGTAGTTCCCAAAGTGGAGACAGACTGCCAATAAAAGTAATTACGAAAGTCCTTTCCAGAGTACATTTAAGATATAATTGGTGTTGCTCCTTAATAAATACTTGGTGAGCTACAAGAGATAGCAGAAGATGGCTGCTTCCAGAAACCTTCAAAGGAAAAGGTTCTGAATTTAAAATATAGTAGTTTGACATCCTGTATGAATTATCAAGAGACCAGAAAATAGAGTACCTAGCTATGGAGGTCAAGGTTATATTATACTCAAGAAGTGACAGTAATGAAAGGCAAGCCCTAGATAGCAATGGCCACTCTGTCAGCATCAGTAAGGGACCGGCAGTCAGGGAGTACAACATCAAAAATGCATCAATTGCAGGGCTAATTGGCGAGAAAAATGAACTTGTACTTTAAAGAAATTTGTGCCTAAAAATCATTCCAAGACTCAACCACCTGCTCAAGGACATGAGACAATTAAAATAGAAAGTATGGGTCTTTCTTTTTAAGATTGAACTACCTATGATTGTTAAAGATAAGATTTAACTCCGTAAACTTTAATATTATTATCCTTCTGCTTTATTTTCTTTTTTCCCCGAGATTGTCATCAGAAGGATGCATGTTTATCACATGATTTTATTTTAGACCTTTTTTGGTCACTTGCTAATATGCTTGTCAGTATGTTTAAGATGACTGTAAGAAGTGATGGAATTCAAATTATTTTCCCCATATAGGCCTTCCTTCACTCTGATGGTACTAATGGTTGACTCATTATTTCAATGGCACTTTCTTCAATGTCACGATGTCTCTCTGAGGGTGTGTTTCATTTTTATAATTGCTATCATCCTGAAGCATCCCGATTTCTCCAGTGACAAGCACTGCCCCTAAGATTTGAGAGTCCCAGCTCTTACAGAAAATCTCAACCTCTTAGAGGGTTTTTTACTCATTTTGCCAAAGGCTGAATTTTTTATCTGCAGATAAGCAGTTTTTGGAATTTTGTACAATAAAAAAAATTCCAGTCATATGTTCTTTGATAGTTTACAGTTTTCATGACATAGGGAATTATAAAGCAGGGGTTACTGGTGGTGGAATTCCTTTATCTCTGACTTTTCTGTAGCTCCTGGTAAACATGGTAATTTTTGCTTCTCTTGAAGAGAAAATAAGCACATATAATATGTACTACATTGTATTTTGAGATTCTTAGCACAACCCAATAGAATGCTATATGCCTAAAACAATGAGTGGGTTAAAAAAGGGAAAATTATCAAGTATGAATTTATATATTTCTTAGCACTTAAACTGCACATTTTGGAGGTATTGCCAAAGGGAAAATATACATTGGGTTTTGAACTCACTCAAATTAAAAACAAAACTCATCTTTTATTAATCTCCAGATCTTCTAGTTATGACCCACTTATCACTGATTTCCTAATTGCATAAATGCTTGATCATGAGTAACGTGGGTCCTGTCTGATTAGAGTAGGTATTCGTTTCATTACATTAGCTTATTAATTTGCTAAAAGGCACTAGAGCAATCTATATTCACACCTAGAACTCTAAAACTGCAGGCCACTCATCTGTTTTTGCCCACCTCAAATCTGTTCTCTGCACTGAGCAGCCAGAGGGACCTTTCCAACATACAAATATGTTCATGCCACCACCTTGCTTAGAACTATTTGCTACCTTCCCATTACTCTTAGGCTAAAGCAAAGCTTGTTAGTTTGATCTATAAATTCTACAAGGATTTGACCTGTAGCTCCTGCTCTAAGCTCTAACTGTCTTGTTATTTCCCTACCCCCAATGTTTAGGATAATGCATATCACATATTAATTGCTACTATAAAATACTTGTTTAATGAATACATTTCAATGAATAAAATTTCCAGCTGCCTAATTAGAAAAATTTATCACTGCTAATACATTAGTGAGGAGAAACACCCCTCCCATAAGAGCACAATACCTTAATTCAGTTAAAATACAAATTTTCATACAAGTCCTATGTAAGCATGTATATCCTTTCTACTCAAGGTGTTATACAGGAACCAGCAACATTAATGATGCCTGGGAGCTTATTAGAGATTCAGAATCTCAGGCCCAACACCAAAACTTCTTATTTAGAATCTACTTGTTTTTAAATAAGACTTCTAGATAATTTGTGTGTGTATTAAAGTTTGAGAAGCATAGAGCACTAATGGACACTGATTTATAAAAGAGCTTTATATCAGAGTTGATACAGAGGCATATGCTCCTATATGTTGAGAAAGCCAATTTCTCCTAGAATAATTTATAAATTATGCTTTCAACAAATCGATCATGGGTAGCAACTGCCGGCCAAGAGCTGTGTGAGGCGCTGGACAGACCATGATGCTTAAAAGTAATGTAGTTCTTGCCCTTGTGCAGGGTTCCACCTCTTCAGAAGATTAACATTAAAAAAGCAAATAAAAACTATCATACTCATACATACTCATAATTAAAGCAAAGTCTAACAGAAAATTTAGGTTAATATAAATCAAATCAAAATTTTAATAATTTTAGAAGAGAAATGAATCCAAATTTCAACTCATGTCAAAATCAACTATATCCAAGATAAACATTATGAATAAAAAAGTGGTATTGGGCCTTGTTCTGCTTTTACATTAAGCCATGTTTTGATATCATAAAAAATAGAAATATGATGGCCAAGTAAGATGAATACTTCAACAGGACATAATAAAATATTTGAAAACATATATGTAAGTAAAATATGATACAAGGGGTATTTTGCATTAATAATAAATGAAACCAAATACAAAGTGAATAATAAATAACACTGAATTATTAATTAATTTTTTGACAAAAGACGTTAAATCCCTACACCTGGGAAGATGCATCAAAATAAACTGCATAATGTATAAAAGAGGTAAATATCAAAAATGTATACCAGAATTAAGAAAAAATGTGTGTGGAAGTATTTTTAAAACAAGGAAAGAAGTCTTTTGTTTCTGACCTTGACATAATAGCTTGCGTCAGGCCAATCCTTTCAATGAGAACAAGTAGAAAAGGTGGCGAAATGTTTAAAAAAATCTGTTTGGAGACATTAAAGACAAACACACAGCAAGAACTTGAAGAACCAACTTCCGAGACGAAAATGACGTGCAGCCTAAGTAATCTGACATTTGTCTTAGCTTGAACCCTTGAGCCATTTTACAATTTTTTTTTTTTTTTTTTGAGCCATTTTCCAATTCTTAAACTATGGCCAAGAGGAGAAGAAGATGAGCAGAACTTTAAGCAGTCTTAGGGATCTGGGAAGAAAATATGATGTCCAGGGTTGACCAGGAAGAAGGAGAGCGATCTATCTGTTATGATTTCCAAAAGGCTATACCTATGGATAAAGGAAAAAGGAAAAAAAAAAGATAATTTTTTAAGAAGGCTGATATTCAGCTTTTAATCAGCTAAATTCCAGATTAGGTGAAGGTGATCTTTTTGTAGCCTAACATTTTAAACACACACACACACACACACACACACACACACACACATCCTATCTGAAAGACTATATCAATTATACAGAGCACCACCCCCACCCTCACACACATACCTTCTTAAAATCACAAAGGTAGGTATTCAGCCAAACATTGTTTAGAATACAAAATATTGGGGAACCATATATCAGAGTCATTAGACCTACACATTAAAGTAACTGTGATCAATATTTTCTAGAAAACAGAAAACATGACGGAAAATTTCGACAGAGATCAGAAATCTATTTTTAAATAGTTAAATGCAAAATCTAGAGCTGAAAAATACAGCAATTGAATTAAGAACTTAATAAAGCAGCAAGAGGATTAGTGACCAGAATATAACTCAATAATATATAAAATGATGCAAAGATTGAAAAAAAGAACATATGGAAAGTGAAAGAAATCTTTAACATTTCAGTTAGTAGGAGAAAAGAGAAAAAAATATCCAAGAAAAAAAAATTCAGAAATTAAAAAAACCTGAAAATGTAAATCCAAGTGAACACTGAATGTATAAAGCAATAGTAAGTCTGAGCCACTAAAAGGTTAGCCAAAGAATGTATAATTAATGAGGTATTAGGGAAAGAAGAGTAATAAAAATAATGACTAAAAGAAAGAAAAATGTATAGAAAAAATGGGAAAACAAAATAGCAACTATACAAAATTATATAAGGTAAATGGATTCAAAGTGCATAAATTTCCATTAAATGGAAATTAACAAAATATAGAAATGATTTCTGAAAGCATAGTTTTCATCAAATGTAAATTAAATAAATATCTCAAAAGTGGTCAGATGGGATAAAAACCAAAACCCAACTCTTGCTGCTTATAAGAATAACACCTTAGATACAAGGAAACTGAGTTATAGCCAAAAGATAAACCCACAATTATATGGTCAATTAATCTTTGACAAAGGAGGCAAGAATATGCAATGGCAAAAAGTGTCTTCAACAAATAACATGGAAAGCTGGACAGCTATATACAAAAGAATGAATTGGA
Organism: Halichoerus grypus; assembly: GCF_964656455.1. Taxonomy (NCBI): domain Eukaryota; kingdom Metazoa; phylum Chordata; class Mammalia; order Carnivora; family Phocidae; genus Halichoerus; species Halichoerus grypus. The sequence continues at coordinate 45,081,228 of NC_135723.1, forward strand.
CCACTTTCTTTCACCATGCACAAAAATGAACTCAAAATGGGTTAAGGACCTTTATGTGAGACCTGAAACCATAAGAATCCCAGAAGAGCACAGGTAGTAATTTCTTTGACACCGACCATAGCAACATTTTTCTAGGTATGTCTCCTGAGGCAAAAGCAACAAAAGCCAAAATAAATTATTGGAACTACATCAAAATAAAAAGCTTCTGCATAGCAAAGGAAACAACCAACAAAACTAAAAGACAACCTACTGAATGGGAGAAGATATTTGCAAATGACACCTCTAGTAAAGGGTTAGCATCCAAAATATATAAAGAACATGTACATAGCTAAACACCAAAAACCCAATAATCCAACTGAAAAATGGGCAGAAGACATGAACAGACATTTCCTCAAAGAAGATATACAAATGGCAAATAGACACACGAAAAGATGCTCAACATCAGGGAAATGCAAATCAACCTACAATGAGGCATCACTTAAACCCGTCAGAATAGTTAAAATAAAAAATACAAGAAACAACAAGTGTTGGCAAGAATGTGAAGAAAAAGAACCTTTGTGCACTGCTAGGGGGAATGCATATTGGTGCAGCCACTGTGGTAGAGTATGGAGGTTCTTCAAAAAATTAAAAATAGAATGACCATATGATCCAGTAATTCCACTACTAGTATTTACCCAAAGAATACAAAAGCACAAAATGGAAAAGATATATGCACCTCTATGCTTATTGCAATATTACTTATAATAGCCAAATTATGGAACCCATGTCCACCAATAAATGATTAAAGAAGATGTGATATGCAGACACACACACACACACACACACACAGTGGAATATTATTCATAAAAAAGAATGAAATGTTGTCATTTGCAACAACATGGATGGATCTAAAGGATATAATGCTAAGTGAAATAAATCAGAGAAAGACAAATACCATATGATTTCACTCACATGCAGAATTTAAGAAACAAAACAAATGAACAAAGAAAAAACAAGAGACAAAAAAACAGATTCTTAACTATAGAGAACAAACTCACGATTACCAAAGAGGAGGTGAATGGGAGGATGGGTGAAATAGTTGAACGAGATTAAGAATATACTTATCATGATGAGCACTGAGTAATGAATAGAATTGTTGAATCTCTATATTGTACACCTGAAACTAATATAATACTGTATGTTATTTATACTGGCATTAAAATTTTTTAAAAATATGAAGGAAGTTATGGCATAATTAATTAAACATTAATCAAAAGAAAGCTGGTATAGCTATAGTAACATGAGACACAGTATATTTTGAGAAAAGAAGCATTAAAGGCATTTAATAACAGTAAAAGTATCAACCTACCAAAATGATAAAACACTTTAAAATCTGTATGTGCCTAATAACATCTGGCCTCAAAATGTATAAAGTTAAAATGGATGGAACTACAAGAAATACACAAATATAGAATCATAATAAAAGACTTTAAGACACATCTCTTATTAACTGGTAGAAGAATTAAAGTATTGCTAGCAATTTAGAAGATTTAAACAACATGATTAACAAAATCAATTAACATCACATATCATTATATCTAGAGCTGTACAATACTTTCTTTTGAATGCACGTAAAACACTGACCATGACTGATCATCTGCTGACTTTAAAGCAAATCTTGACAAATCTCAAAGAATTGAGATCAAAGAGAGTATGTTCTCTGATGATAATGGAATTAAGTTATAGATCACTTAAAAAAAAGACAAATAGAAATTCCTACAATACTTGAAAATTAATGATACACACTAAATAACATATTGAAGGAATCACAACGGGTATTAGAGTATTTGTAGCAAGTGAGAATAAAACTGTGACATCAAAATTTGTGAGATAAAACTAAAGTAATTCTTAGAGAAAAATTTACACCTTTAATTGCTTAGGTGATAAGTAATTAAGGAGAAAAGGTTGGAAAAATTAAGATTTAAATATTCATCTGAAGAAGTTAGAAAAGAGCAATAAAGTAAACTCAAAGACAAAGGAAAGGAAATAATAAGGGAAAGAGTAGATATTAATGAAATATAAATCAAATGTTCCACAGAGAAAAGTCATTTTTTAAAAGACTGATAATATTGATAAATCTCAAGCAACACAAATGTTTTCAAAGAGAGCACTTGCAAATGACTATTAGAAATAAAAAAGGAGACATCCCCAGAGATTCTGTAGACATTAAAAAGAGAATACTATGAAAATTAAATGAAATAAATTCCTAGACAAACACAAAGCTTATCAAAACTGACATTAGACATAGAAAATTTAAATAATGCTCTATTCAATCCACAGTGAAAAGGTTTCCACAAAGAAAGTTCATGGCCCTAATGGCTTCACTGGTGAATTCATCCAAACATCCAAGGAAAAACAAACAAAAAACACTGTGATAATCTGACCCCTAAAATATTCCAGAATATAGAGAAAAGGGGAATCATTATCAGCTCATTATGTAGAATCAGAATAGCCTTGATCCCAACACCCAACAAGGATATTAGAGGAGAGGAAAATTACAGGCCAGTATCTCTAATGAACATAGATGTAAAAATTAAAAAAAAAAATCACAAAGGCAATCCAATAATACATCAAAAGGATAATACATCATGACCAACTGGAGATGTTTCCAAAGAAAAGATTGTTTTTAATCTTTAAAATCAATCAGTGTAATGAAATGAGAATTTCTCAATGTGTATTCAGTACAAGATGTTAGACTAAATATGTAAGAGCTGTGAATTGTGTAAGACTGTTGAATCACAGACCTGTACCTCTGAAACAAATAATACATTATATGTTAAAAAGAAGAAGAGAGTAGGAAGGGAAAAATAAAGGGGGGAAATCGGAGGGGGAGATGAACCATGAGAGACTATGGACTCTGAGAAACAAACTGAGGGTTCTAGAGGGGAGGGGGGTGGGGGGATGGGTTAGCCTGGTGATGGGTATTAAAGAGGGCACGTATTGAATGGAGCACTGGGTGTTACACACAAACAATGAATCATGGAACACTACATCAAAAACTAATGATGTAATGTATGGTGATTAACATAACATAATAAAAAAAAGAATATCAATTTTGTTGGACAAAAACATAATTGGTGAAATGTTTTTTGTCTTCTAAGATAATGGATTTCAATTTTATTTTCCATTTTGATATTTTCCCTTGATTTTAAACAATTCTGATAAATTTCCTTTAAAAATAAATATAACATGTTACGGTAAAAATACAAGTCATCCTACTTTCTGGCCTCTTATTCTAGATGCCATTAGGACTAAAAACTGCCTTTTTATCCATGCCTTTTATTATATTAGTGCTCTCTGGCCTCACCTCTAGTGTAAAATCTTATTATTCATCTTTTATTGCTTTCAGTCTCCAACATTCATGGTCTTTTATGAGAAATTCAATAAATTTTTCTAATATAAGCTATCTCAAGAAGACCAATAAGTTAGATGTTAGAACAATAAAGGGGTTTTGAAGTACCTCAAAGCATATGTATTTTATTCCTATTTATAACAAAACACAATCTATAGCTGTTGAAATAACAGAGTTCTCAGAGTATAAGTGGTCATCAGATGAATGTGAGTTTGCAGAGATGCTGGTCTTTAATTTATTATACTTCTTTGGATCATTTAACATTTGTAAACATTTTTACATCTATTTCCTCATTTTTATATGGAGGATAATGATAGAACACATCTTATAGGGATGTTGTGCATATCAAATAGTTCTCACACTTAGTAATACTGTTGTTAAAAGGGAAAAGCCTAGAGATGCATTTGCCTAAGTTCAGAAATGTATTTTGACATTTTAGTTACTCAGTAATGAGTAGCAAAGAGCCATTGAAACTGATATAAGGTGGTATAGGGCTATCAGTTCTGACACTGTAAACTACTTTGCACGTAGAAACAGAGAAGATAAGAGATATGTGCTTTACAAAGCACTTAAATGACTAGCAAGGACAGAGTTGCAGGACATATTTTGAAGTACATGATGGTAACCTTAAAGTGCTTTTTCTAACCTCTGAATGCTGTGCCCCTTAATAGCATTTACGGAGATTCCAGTTTTCCTTGGAAACAATCTTTCTCTTTAGACTCTATCCATGGATCACCTTGAGAGCCTCTTATCTCTGTCACATTTTCGTCTTCCTTATCTTCTCTTTCAAGCACTGAATGGAATCAATAAGAGAGTGTCACTTTCAAATAAGATGGATGTAAATCAAAGAAAAGGGAACGAACGGGTGACTTAAGTATTAAATTGACTGGTCTGTTAACTTGTAGCTGAATTTCACCATTCAGGAGTCATCGATAACAACTCACAAGTAAAGCAGCATCAAAGGCTTTGTCTGTGATGTGAAGCAGAGTTTACGTGGCTGCTTCTTGATGGCATAAGCATGTTCAGATCCCAAAGAAAGGAAGGAAAAATCCCCAGTTCTCTGCATTTACAAGGTCATGCAGCAAAGCTTACTTCTAAGGAGGTAATGTGAATGCTGGAAGAGCCAGCCCTCTGAACTAGTTATTACGCCATGACGCCAGAGGATTTTCTAATTTCCACTGAAATTGTTTCTGCTCATTAATGTTAATTACCAATAATTTTCAGACCCCGGCAGCTAGAACAGTTTTGCAGGCATATAAATTCAATAAATATGGTATGAGTAGAACTAACAAGTAGTAAGGTGGAAACCTAAAACCCCAGAGAAAAATAAGGCAAATGTGAGTTGGGTTTGTACTGTGTCCTTAACTGAACTCTTCTTGATCTGTTGTCCGCATACGCCCATATTCAAAAGCCGTTCTCATCCCTTCCCAAGAAAGTTTTCTCTACTGTGACAGTAACAAACCTTTCACAAGGGGCGCCTGGGTGGCTCAGTTGGTTAAGCGACTGCCTTCGGCTCAGGTCATGATCCTGGAGTCCCAGGATCGAGTCCCGCATCGGGCTCCCTGCTTGGCAGGGAGTCTGCTTCTCCCTCTGACCCTCCCCCCTCTCATGTGCTCTCTCTCTCTCATTCTCACTCTCTCAAATAAATGAATAAATAAAATCTTTAAAAAAAAAAAACAAAACAAACCTTTCACAATATTGCGATATAAGGGGTTTGGGGGACTCATCTCCTTTTGTAAACTCTGGATGTTCACATATAAAATTCCCTTTACTAGCATGAGAGCTCTCTAAGATTGAAAGGCACAGTGAAAAAAAAGCAGATTTTGACAGTTTCAGAGACTGGAGCCCCCCAGGTCAGACACTTTTTAGCTGCAGGGCAGATTTAGGTTTTGCGGGATTAAAAGCCTGCACAATTTGGGAGCCCTAAGAGAAACAGCATACAAAGTTACAGACTGAAAGTAAGGTCTAAGAGTGAATTTTTAAATAGAATGAGAAAACTGAATAGTCACAAATTGCAAAATTTGAAAGAACAACAAATATAAAAGTATATGACCACATGAAAATGTCACCAAAGCCTCTTCTTTCACTTGGGACTTTAGAAGGTATCTGCATAAGTGAGGGGCTTTATTCTCTTCTCTCTCCTCTAATTAGCCAGAAAAAGATGACCAGGTTATTTACTTCATTGATTCTCAATTAATTATTTGGACCTCAAAAGTTTGTAAGAAAAACATTTTTTAAATAATACATTTAGAAATTCTCCTGGGCAGTTCCTGTAGATGTTCCATAAATGGCAAGTGATAATTAATATAATTATAATTTACATTCTTTTTTTCTATAGATCTTATTTATTTGAAAGAGAGATGCACATGAGTTGGGGGAGAGGCTGAGGGACAAGCAGACTCCCTGCTGAATGGCGAGCCTGATGTGGGGCTCTATCCCAGGACCCTGAGAACACAACCTGAGCCAAAGTCAGATGCTTAACTGACTGAGCCACCCAGGCACCCCTATAATTTATATTCTATTACATACTGCCTTTTACAGTGACTGGTATATATTGGAGACCACCCAACACTTTAAATAATATCCTTTTACAATTTATTATCAAGGGACCCATAGTACATTTGACTGTCCAGTGGTGATGAAACAGTTTTTTGTATTCCTTTAAAATATTATGCTATAGTGCAACATTTTATTAGAAAATATGAATATGTTTTATAAAACATACCAAAATTAATGCAAACTATTTTTATAAATATGAAGGCTGACATTCCATTTTATAGCAGCAATCAGCTAATAATTTAGGAAAAGGAGGAATTAAAACACCTGAAATTTCATTACTGCTCACTGCATTGTTTTTTTCCAATTTAACGCAAATATATTAAAACAAGTCAGAAAAACCAAAATGTCTACTCACATCGTGTGGAATCCAGATAGCACCATCATGTGTGTTTGTTTGTTTGAAAACAGGTTTTCTATAAGTGTTAACTGTATGAAGTGGTAGAGGTCTCGTCACTGAACGTTACCAGGAGGCATTTTTAGCTTTGTCAACAATTCTTTTCCAGTGTTGCTTCAACCCACACCACAAACATTTGTATTCCTTCTTATGCTCCCACTTTCTTCTTAATAGTCATTATAAATCACATACTCTTTTCTATCAAAACCTTAGCCTCCAAACAGGAACAGCTACAGTAAATATTAAATTCATATTAAGAAGTAAGGCAAGGTGGAGAGAAAAGTATTTTTGCTCTGTGGAACAACTGCAGTGGTTGTAGATTATGGACAGCCACAGTGCAGTAAGCATTGTCCTGAAAAAGAAGTTGCCCCTTTTGGGCCCACAGTTTAAATGCCAATAAATGTTAACGGTTAAACTGGTATTTTGTTATCATCTATATATCTATATCGATATGTTACCATGAAAATATAAATGAGTATCAATGTATGAAATTGAGAGTAATCTATGATCACCATTTTTGATAATTCCCTGTGGCTTATTAACATCAACAGTAGTTAGGCATCTTCAGGGCATGTGCTCTTGATATACGCTATGAAGTGCTCTGAACTACACTGCCCTCTGTAGTCTTCCTCCCCAGTAACACAGGACTCCAGGCTAATGACAAGAGAAACACTGGGTACAACACAATCGAAGATTCCACAAAATTCCTGACAAGGACTCTTGAAAATTGTCAAGGTCACCAACAAGGAACGTTTCAGAAACTCTAACAACCAAGAGTGTCCTAAGGAGATAGGACTGCTACATGTAATGAGATATTCTGAATGGGATCTTATAGCAGAAAAGAGAGAAGGAAGTCTGAAAAAAGAATGGACTGTAGGTAATAACAATGGCTCATCATCGGATCACTAATTGTAACAATGGACTGTAATGACATGAGATCATAATGAGGTTAAGAACCTGATCTGGTCTGTTTGTGAAATACACTATCTTTGTAAATTTTCTATAAATCTGACAGTAATTTTAAATAAAAAATGTATTAAACAGCCACAAAAATTTATATAAAGCAACCTTGAAAGCAATCTGAAAGGAACTACTCAACTGTTTTATTAAAAACACTAAGAAAAAATTCCCAGGCCATATATTAAAAGTATATGAGTTAGGAAAAAACAACATGCACAATTTTAATAACAGTTAAACCAAAGCATACTCTTCTAGAGTTAGAAGAGAATTCAGAGACCACTAAGCTCCAGTGCTTCAATGTATGGACACTAAAACCAGAATGTTGAAGTGCTATTTCCAAGGTCAAGCTTGGAGTCATGATAACAAGTTGAGCCAAGAAATACAGGTCTCTGAAGCTGGTGCAGTGGTCTTACTTTTCTCATAAGAAATGGAAGTATTATGGTTTTCAACCTCACAATATATCAGCATAATTAAACTAGAGTAAACGAATCAAAGAGTGAACACTTCTAAGCCTCAACTGGGGGTTAAAGGGCCTGCCCTCGAGAGACTCAGAATTTTATGAAGTCAGTAAAGTTAAGTCCTAAACTAGGGTAAGGCTGGAGGAAAGTGGGAATGGAGAACAGGACACATGTTATCTAATCTTCTATCTTGAAAGGTTTGAAATTATTTCATTAAGTTAAACTGATTTATTTGAAGTCAAATAATGAGCCCGGGCATTGCTGATTATTATACACATAGTATAAGTATGTAGATTTTCCCCAATGTATTGAGTTCTCTACCTAATCAAACTTGAGTTTCAAAAACGTGGCTGGAACAGTGTTTTTAGATGAGTGGCTGTGAGCTATGTCCACAGCAATAGCTCTCAGCAGTTTGCCTAGAGTCAGGGTTTGACATTCTCCCCAGTTCAAGCTATTTAGCACTCAGTATTTCTATTTCCCTAACCTACATACCATTATGTATATAAAAGAAGGTCTGCTACAGAAATGTTTCACATGGAAGGTGAAAGGGCAGAATAAAATATGAATTCATTCATTTATAACTTAAATAATTAATTTTGTAGTTAATGTGCATAGAAAACATACTTCACCTGAGGTAAGAAAAAAAAACCCACCAGTCACCTCCAACAGGAAATACTTATTATAATAGAAACATAACCCTTAAAAATCTAGTTTTCAGGGACGCCTGGGTGGTTCAGTCGGTTAAGCGTCTGCGTTCAGCTCAGGTCATGATCCCAAGGTCCTGGGATCAAGTCCCGCATTGGGCTCCTTGCTCCACGGGAAGCCTGCTTCTCCCTCTGCGTGCCACTCCCCCTGCTTGTGTTCTCTCTCTCTCTCTGACAAATAAATAAAATCTTTAAAATATATATATATATATATATATATATATATATATATAGTTTTCAAAAATCAATATTTTAAGTCATTAATTTAAGGTGTTTTTTTTTTCTTTCACTTACTGTACCATATGCAAAGATACAAAGAGTAAGATTCTTTGCCTGCCCTTGAGTAACTCAGCAACCACTGTGGAGCTCTTTAAAACCTTCACAAACTGAAGAATGCTGTAATTTAAGAAATGCACAAAGTGTCAAGAGACCCCAAATAAATAAATGACCAACACAATTCAGGAAATTAGAGAAAGATCAGAAACCACCTGATTTTATGGTTGTAGTTTCCCTAATTCTAGATAAATTGTTGGTTCTTAAAAAAGTAAAACTTTGATTTTTAAAAAGTCTTACATCTGGAGATTTTATGAATATAAATTAATATACATTAATTATTAACAAGTTAGTTAATAATTAATGTAAAGAAGTGGGTCATAACCAGAATCTAATGATTTGGCTTCAGAGACACAATATCTTTAAATATATTTATTATCGTTACAGTTCCACAGAAATTAGGAAAAAGACATGTCTCATCACACAAATAAAATCTTCCACCTGAGGGCCCTACTGCCCCTAAAGACTCCTTGGACTTCTAAACCTTTGTTGCCATATTGGAAATATATGAGCCATTTTCATTCCCAGTGACAACTCTCCCAAACTTTTCATGTCTGAGTACTCTTACATTTGTGTGTGTGTATTACAAATATCAACATAAATTGCCACGTATGCTATTTGACCAACATGCAAAATAAATAAAATAAAAAGAATATTTGACCAACATGCAAAATAAATAAAAAAGAAAAGAAGAAAGCACCCTAAGCAGAGCAAACAACCTAAAACAGAGGCAAACAGCAGAAAATCGTTGGATTAACATGTTGCCGAAGCGTCCAGTCTAGCTACAATGTAGGATATAAGGAGTGGGACACAGATTGGAAACGCAGTTTTCATCTAGAGAGCCTTGAAGGCTGGGGTACGGAATTTTACTCTTGAAGCTTCAGGTTCTGTGAAAAAGAGAGCAGAGGGCCATTACTACACAGAAATCTTCAATGAGTAGACAGAGGCCAAAAGTCTAAGGTCCTGTGGCTGGAGAACTGGAAGGAAGACAAGTGATGCAAGCATTCAGCAGGGTACAATAGGGGTTCTGAAATCTTAATTTGCATATATCTAGATGGCAAATATTTGTATTCAAGAGTTTGCCTCAGGGTCCTGCTAGGCAGCTAAGTAAACTGATAAACAAATTCAATCCAGGGTCAATGGATGAAAATAGGATGATATACTCTGTATTAACATGTAGGTAGCAACAAACTGACTTTTACCAGAGGGGATGGCAAAAATGCACATTTCTGGAATTCTGAGAGTTTAATAAAGTGATCCATTATGGTGGAAGGGCATCACACCAAAGCACTGTAGACAGTATTCACTTATTCAGCAAAAAAGCATGGGACTTTATATACTTCAAAATCCTTGGCATAAATCTATTATTCCCAGAGATTTGATCCCATCATTTGAAGATGCTGTCAGAGTATCTTAAGAAAACTGGGTCCCGATACTCAAACTACCCTCAAATATCTCTATCTCTTTAGTGCTTCGATGGTTAACGAACACCTTTTGCCAAGTGCTCACTGTTCTTAATAGACTGGCAGCCAGCACAGCAACTGGTCTTAGACGGTGACGATCCCTGACTTCTATAAAATAATGCTCTTCTCCATAAAATTTAACAAGTTCGCTGATGTTTCAAGTTTGATGGGAAGTTTCCATGTGTGCAATCCTAGAGACTAAAAGCAGATAATGAAGAGCCCTCCTGTCATGTCTGTGGAATACCTGAAAGCTGCAAAGGAACATTAATAGACCTTCGATGGTAAACAGTGGGAATGGAAAGTAGCAAATGCTTTTCGTTGCTTTTCTGATGCTCCCAGCATTAGTGAAATCAATCTTCAAAATGAGAGGGAAACTTAATGACCAGCCCCTTTGATAGCCTCTGGTTGTGCCCCTGGCTCTGCATGGGTTTATTTATAAGTCATTACAAAAAATCCTAGAATAAAGCAGTTTACTTTTTAGTTCCAGACATGATTCAGAGCTATAAATTGCTTACTAGTAATAATCAAATACCTCATTCTTTAAATTGTAGAAACAATAGTAAAATGATTTTATAGGCATGAAGTCTATAAGACATTCTTCTTGCTGAGAAACATCCTATAGAGCTGGCCTTGTGTTCATTTATTATTCATCATAATTTGCAGTTTGCTGAATTGCTGTGAAGCCCATTTACGGTTTTACACACCCTTTTAAAAGATGGTCGCATAAAACCTTTGTTGTTGTTTTTGTTTCCTAAATTGCGATGCTTAGCTTTATTTGTAGGTAGATGACTAGAAAGATACAACGCATATAATGTATTACGAAGCAGATTTACCGAAGGTTCAATTAAGAAAGTACTTTGGGATAGAGAACACTGAGTGTTGATGAGGGCGGTGGGCTGGGAATGGGCTAGATGGGTAATGGGTATTAGGAGGGCACTTGTTATGATGAGTCCTGGGTGTTGTGTAAGTAATGAATCACTGAATTCTATTCCTGAAACCAATATTTCACTGTATGTTAACGGGAATTTTTTAAAAAGATCTATTTTTTTTATTTGAGAGAGAGATAGTGCGCCCGAGCACACACAAGTGAGGGGTGGAGCAGAGGGAGAGGGAGAGAATCTTCAAGCAGACTCCCTGATGAGCATGGAGCCCAGACCGGGCTTGATCCCAGGACCCTGAGATCATGACCTGAGCCAAAATCAGGAGTCAGACACTCAACGACTGAACCACCCAGGTGCCCAGACTAACCAGAATTTAAATAAAAAATTTGGGAAAAAAAAAAAAAGAACACACTTTGGGACATGATGAAATCTTACTAGGACAACAAGATACAACTTACATATTTCATCTGTAATACATGTAATCCAAAGAAGGATGATTGAAATTTTTCATAGTAATTTCAATTTTCTCATTATGTGGTTGTCTATTTAACAGATTCCTACAGGAAGGAATAGGAGAGTTGATAGCAGTATATTGAGAGTCTGATGATTAAGAGATTTAAAAAAAAATTTACTTTTTCTCTTTGCTCTCTTAGTTTCATTCTTTTGTTCTCTCTTTATTTTTTTAATTTTTTTTAAAGATTTTATTTGAGAGAGAGAATGAAAGAGAGTGAGAGAGGGAGAGTGCATGAGATGGGGGAGGGTCAGAGGGAGAAGCAGACTCCCCACTGGGCAGGGAGCCAGGCGCAGGACTCGATCCTGGCACTCCAGGATCATGACCTGAGCTGAAGGTAGGTGCTTAACCAACTGAGCCACCCAGGCGTCCCTCCTCTCACTTTTTAAAACAAAATAATGACAATTATTATGAAGAATGGAATTCACTAACAATTCGGGACATTTTAATTCTTAACTTTTACAAACTTGTTCTTGTTAGCACTTATAAAATACTCCAGAACTTCTGGCATACTTGATATAACAACTGTGAAGGTTTCCTCATTTCCTTACCCCCCTGCCCCAGATATTCCCATGGGGGAAACATTAAAATCCTTTTTGCTAACTCAGGATGTAATTTCTGATTTTTCTTTTTGCTTTCTTTCATTCTTACTGTTTCTCATCAGAAAATAGCTAGTACAACTACTTCTATTTAAAATTTACTGTATTTAAAAAATTTTTTGGGGGGGGCGCGCCGGGGTGGCTCAGTCAGTTAAGTGTCTGCCTTCAGCTTAGGTCATGATCTCAGGATCCTGGCTAAGCAGCGAGTTTGCTTCTCCCTCGCTCTCTGCCTGCCACTCCCCCTGCTTATGCTCTCTCTCTGTCAAATAAATAAAATCTTTAAAAAACATTTTTTGGCTAATCTGATCTCTAGTCATTAAATATACCTCTCACCATATTATAAAATTCTCTTTAAGAGAATAATCTCTGGATTATGTTCTATCTTAGATTAATTGTAAAGTTATGGATCACTCTGTTTTTCTTCCATTTGAACACATTTTGCATATTTACATTTGTACTATGTGACACGTCCAAGGGCACAAATGTTAAATCTTTATTACCAACATATAACAACCATCTCTGTCTCACTTTAAGCTTTTGCTAACAATTTCAATTTTATAGTGCACACATTTACTTCTGGGGAGACGGTTAAATTACTTTATAAATAAAAAGTCATTATATACATCACAGTGCTGTGTAGAGCTATGTTGGAGCCTGAGGCAAAAGGAATATGCAAACTCTGGCTTTAATGGAAGTAAACTCATCAATCTTTTTTTTTTCCAAATCTACTTCTTTGCTCATCACATTTTAAATTGAGGAAACTGCCATATTTGACAATTTCTCTTGACCAAGAGACAATCTAAAATAATTCTAATTAGGTTCAGTCAGATTAAAATTACAATAAATTGTTTTGTGCCAAATAGTTAGCATAAAATATCACTTAAACATTTGTCAGTGATAATATTGTGAAAAAAAGTACACATTAAAAATACATAAAAACGTATCTAGGGGTATACATTTTTCTTTTTGCCTCAGGTTCTTATATGGTTTAGCATGGCGGTATTCTTTATTTAAAAATTTTGATATTTTGTTCATGATTAATTTTTTGCATTAATTTTGATTTCAAAAATATTACACTAAAATGCTATTATTTTGATTACTGAGTTTTTTGGCACCCTCACTTAAATTCTGCACTGAGACAAATGTCTTACTTTCCTCAACCTAGTTCTAGCCTGATATATAACAAAATCACCAGGTGTGAAAAAATGTGCACTAAAATACAGATAATTCTAAAAAAGATCCATTTTGCTAATAAGCAGAGAAGAATTTTGTATATTTAATTTCAAAATTATTTTGGTTGCAATAAGCAGGAATGACTGTCCTACAATGGGAATACTGTTTTATGACTTTAGTGATCTGTGGATTGATTCAAATGGCTAAGAAATATGAAATATACCTATATACAGCTTATAATCACAAATTTGTGGCAGACTTTTTTTTTTTAAAGATTTATTTAACTTAAGGAGAGCGAGCGAGAGTGAGCGTGTGAGTGGGGGGGAGGGGTAGAGGGAGAAGGAGAGAGAGAACCCTCAAGCAGACTCTTTGGTGAGCACAGAGCCTGATATGGGGCTTGATCCCAGGACCCCAAGATCATGACTTGAGCCAAAATCAAGACTTGGCCGTTCAACCTACTGAGCCACGCAGGGGTCCCTATGGCAGACATTCTTAAAACATTCTTGTCGGTTAAACAAAAACAAAAACAAAAAACCAAAAAACAAACAAACAAAAAACTGAAGGAGAATATCTTCTTTTCCTCACTGAAAGGGGAAAACAGGATTAGTTTTTATTTTGAAGCTCAGGAGAGTTACACTTACAAGTATCTTTTTCATTTCAACTTCTAAAGTAATGCTGCTTGAGAATATTTCTCTGATCTCTAAGGAATATTTTGGCAAACAAAGATAACTAGAATGCCAGTGATAAGCCAGACAGTTATTCAAACATTCATATCCCATTGATGGTCATAATGGCTGTCAATCCTACCAAGCCCTGTGCTAACAGCCAAGGAAGCTGACCAGTGTCTTCCCGTGGCTCAAGGCAGACCTTCCAACTCAGCCCATAAGTTGGAATCATCTGGGAAACTTGAAAATAGTACTTTGTACTTGGGCCTTACCCAAAGCCAATTACTGGAAATCTCTTGGCGCCTGAGCATCAGTATTGTTTAAAAGCTCTGCAGATATTTTAAAGTACAGCCTGGACTGAATGAAACTCTGACTGACAGTCTAATGGAGAGAAGACCCACACCGCATACAATTGTTCACCCTTATCTTCAAAGTGAGATGGTGCCATGGCAGGACAAAAGGATGCTGTTTTAGAAAAGAGGAGAAATTGCCTACGCAGGATGCTCAGACAGACCTTCCTGAGAGGTAAAAATTAAAGAGAGATTGAAATGATGAGGCACCAGCCACAGAAGGGGCAAGAAGAGCACATTTCAGGCAGAAAAGAAAGACGTAAGCCGTGTTTGAATAGGAAAAGAAGGAGGTGAGCGTGCAGAATGGCAGAGCTACAGGGGGTGAGTGGAGGAGGAAAGTGATCAGGAAATATCAGTTTGGGGTACCTGCCCTTCGTCAAGCCCACCACTCTGCCCTTGCCTTGCATTATCCCAGTTAATTCACACTGCAACCCTTTGAGATTTATAGAAAGGTAAGTGTAGTAGTTTAAGCTATAATGAAGGATATAATATAGACTTCATTGAAATTCATGTAGATAGAATGTAAAGGTAATTTTTTTTTTTTTTTTTAAAGTAAGTTCCCTCACCTTTCTCCTCCATTTGTTTCTTCAAGTGGGAGTAAACTTTTGTAGGCTGTCCTTCTTTTTAGGGATAAAATGTGGATCAGAATTACTGAATTTTATATAATACAGAGAAGACATTTAAGATATGACAATGCAAGCTGTGGCCATGATAGGGCTATGTCATGAAAGATAAAGCTACAGAGTCTGAGCCAAGGAATTCTTTATTTGACAAACTATCTGCCCAGCAATTATGACCAAATTGGTTAAAGCTGCTAAAATGATGACTATTATGTCAGGTCAAAGCACTTGCTGGTTCAATGACTGCCTTGATATAACAGTGTGCAATAAAATGCTTTTGTCTTAACTGTCATTTTCCCTAATTTGATTGAAATAAAGAAGTAACTTTGACTGGAACTGGGTTCTGACTTTGGACAACTGACAGTGTAGAGAGCAGACGTGACTTCTGTGACCTTGGCCTTGTCATATCGTATTGAGAAAGGCTTTTGAGAAGTTTTTTGAAAGAGTCCATAACTCCTTTTTGGTCAACTGAAAATAAAATCATTTTGGGTGGCTTTTTTTTTTTTTTCCTTTTATCAAACCAAGTAAATGAGGTTATCCTCTTAAGAGCCATAGGCTATGTCACAGGCCATTTTTAGTCCTGCTTCTATGGTCACATTACTTTAGAAAATGGAAATGTCATTCCCAGGTGCCGTTCTCCTTCAGGCAAAAAGGTTAACCCACAATTTTGAAAAATATAAGAAGTCAAACCTTTAGAAATCAATAGAAAATGGAGTGAAGATAGCTTTTTATGTATGGAATATACTCCAATTAAGAAAGCTCTCACCCATTTGGAATGAATAAAGAAAAAAGGTGAGCTGTGGACAAAGACCACTAAGCGTCCCTGCCAAGCTGGGCTCCAGAGATTTGTATCTGCCTGCACTACATTCAAAGCTATGGCTGTTACTGAAATGCTGCCAAATTATACATTTCATTTTATTTCAAGGAGAATGATATGAGACTTGTTTAGCTCACTTCAAATAAAGAATTCATGTTAAATACCAAATATGAACCAAATAGTCACCATTACTATATATTATTCTTAGAATGGAGAAAACAAACAACATTCCACATTCTTGTGAAATTCTTAGAGATCTAAGTAATTCTTTAGCTACTGTTTCAAAGGATAAATTGTTTTTCTGTTATAATTGATTACTATATATTTTTCTACCCGACTTTTCAGGGTCCAAAAAATAACCAAGCTTGGTGAATATACGAGAAGCAGCACATGTATTCACTTAGGTTCAGAATGTGGGAAGTGGCCGTATATTTTGAAAGTGTTTGCTTTTTCTCAAAATAAAACTTGTATGACAAATTGATATTATATGGAAAGTAAAAAGTTTTACTGTAAGGCAGTCATGAGAAAAGTCCTCAGTATGACAAAGACAGAGCAGTTATCTCTTTGTTTTCAAACTATATTTCCTGAAACCTAGGTCTGACTGGTGGCAACAATTTATTCCACTGGCTCTCTGGTATTTTATTTCCTATCATGAAATCTGTGCTAAGCCTGGTGTTTGTGCTTTCTCCTCAGGTATATTATTTAAGCAAGTTGCCCCTGCGTTTCAGAAGATGGAAGTTTTTAAGACAAATTTTTTTCCCTGAGGACTGTTGTTCCATGCAGACCCATGCTAAGAGTCCTTTTGGAGCTAAGCACCCTGAAGGCTCATTTAAGCCACTCCCAAAATAACTAATGCTTTCTCAAATCTTCTCCTTGGGGAAAAGAAGCCAACAATTTCTTTACAAGAATCTTTTTAAAACAAATACCCATAGACTAAAACTAAATGCATATTTGTGCTGATACTTCTAAATTCCCTACTTTGCTGAAATACACCCTTTAAAAAAGTTATATGAGGGGCATCTGGGTGGCTCAGTCAGTTAAGCGTCTGACTTTTGACTTCGGCTCAGATCATGATCTGAGGGTCCTGGGATCGAGCCCTGGATTGTTGGGAATCCCTGCTCAGTGGGGAGTCTGCCTGTCTCCCTCACCCTTTGCCCCTACCCTGGCTCACACACACACTCTCTCTCTTTCTAAAATAAATAAATAAATCTTTTAAAAAAATAAAATGTCAGCTGAGTTGTATATGATTGTGTTCATATAGTGGGATACTTTGATGATTTTTTTTTTTTTTTTGATGATGCTTTCTTTATCAATCTTTAGTTTTCTTTGAAATTCTTATTGGTATTTTCTAAATAACCAAGTGTTACCTAAAGTAGATAGGTATCAGTGATAAATTTAAGTGGAATATTGAAGTCATAAAGTCATAGACTTTTAAAGCAATTCTTCATTTAAAAAAAAGGTGACAATTCCATCAAATTTTTGGAAGAAATATAGGAAGGGACATGATTTGTATATGAATGCAAATGTCCATAATGTGTTAGGTTTTCATATCCTTTAAGGTTTGGGGTGAATGTAACAAACAAAGGAAATAATTCACATGCATACATTAATCAAGCTTATTTAACACTATTTCTTGAACCTGGTAGGTCCAGCACTAGGGTAGGCACTGAGGATACAAAGATCAGCAGAAAGAAGGACTGTCCTGGCCCTCAAAGAACTCACAAAGAGGGAGACAGACATTAATCAAATGTTCTTAGTAAAATGTATGGAAAATTGCAATTGTAACAAATACTGTCAAAGAAAGGCATATGGTACTACAAAACAGTGCAACAGAGGTGTTTCACCTGGTCCAGGGGGGTCAGTGGAAGCCTCCTCACAGAATGAGAGGGTAAGCTTCTATAAAGGCTAAAGAGAGGAAAACTTGGCAAAAAGATAGCTACCTTTCCATCAATTATAGTTGCCTTTAAAACCCTTCCAAAGTTGATTTTCTACAAGTCCTTTTGCAAGAGTGATTTATAAATTTTATAATTCCCTACATATAACATTACACATAAAAACCAGCCACAGCAAAAATTTGGATAAGTAAGTAGGCTTAATTTCTCATATTATTTACACTGAATGATTTAGGTACTTTTGGTGGCTTTGAAATTCTGAATATGAGTGAAGGTTTTGGCATAAAAAATGATATTAAGAGAAAAGACATTCATGTTTCTCCAAAGCTTAGCGGCATACTATAAAGCAGATACTATTCTCATGAAATGATATATATCATTCAGACATGAAATAATAATTAAAAAATAAATAACTGAATGTTTGAAAATCACTCATGGCTACAGTAATATTCTACCAATTAGCAGGCAGAAAAACTCAAACATTTCTGTTAACAAAGCCCAATCACAAAAAAAAAATCTCATGAATGATTAAGTCACAAGCATCAAGTAGAGTAACATGTGAGGCTATGAGAGGCTGGTTGGGGAGGGCAAAATCAATCCAAAGGTTCTAGCTCAAAAGAACCTGATGGGATCAAGAATGACAACCAAAATCTTTGGGAGTAAGAAGGTGGGAGTAGAAATGATGATTACAAAATTTGAGATCTGAAAACTATGGAATGCTTGGATTGGGCATAACTATAACCTAGCGTGATGGCTTTACACATTTCTAACTGAAGCACGTGCTTACAGTGGTTTTGATAATATCTAAATAAGAAGCTAATCATTTATGTAAATGGAATGGATAAGATGATGAGTCTCCATGGTTAAATGAAGAGTGTATTTCAAGAGCAATTCTGTGTTATCTCCAATGGGAAAATAGGATAGCTTCATTCCAGGCAATTGGTTTTAAAATTGCTGTTTGGTTTTAGCAGCTGAATATTTCTTTTAAGGCTAAACTATTAGGCAGGTTCTCAATGTACACAACAAACAAAAAATAAAGCTGGACTGGTTTGAAGAAGATTAGGACATGGGCATCAGCTAGCTCCACCCCACTCGTCTCCCCCACTCTGCCCTGCACCCAAGTACCTCAGTATAGTTACAAAAACAGTTTAAAAATCACTGCTTTAAATCAATTTAAAGACAATAACTTGGGGCACTTGGGAGGCTCAGTTGGTTAAGCAGCCAAGTCTTGATTTTGGCTCAGGTCATGATCTCAGGCCGTGGGATCGAGCCCCATGTCAGGTACCGTGATCAGTGGGGAGTCTGCTTGAGATTCTCTCTCTCCTTCTCCCTCAGCCCCTTCCCCTACTTGTGCTCTCTCTCTCTCAAATAAATAAGTAAAATAAAATCTTTTAAAAAGTAATAAAGACAACAACTTTCCTTAAAATAACAGGAATATTTTAGGCAATGTTGTTGATGTGAACATTTAAACATTTGAAATATGAACCCTGGAACTAATTTTTCAATATGAATTCCCAGACATAAGTATTGAACTCTGCAAATAAAGGATACTGTGAGATGTATAATATCTTACTGAAAATATTATACTTTAAACAATAATTTAAGCCCAATTGTTGAAATTTTTCAGAAGATTCTATGATCAAGCCTATGTCCCCCCATCCACATACCGATGGCCCTCAAGCCTCTGTTTGTATCACTTGCTCAGATACTAACTTATACCTTGTAACTGAAGGGAATCTTAAGCTGTTACAATTTTTCTAAGAGAATATGAAATATTACATGTACTCCTTATAATTCTTGGCCTCTTTGTACTTAAGCCTAAACCAGTGAACTTTCAAGACTCTAAACTGGTCAAAATTCGTAGGAAATACTTTAAAGACAATTTAAAACAGGAAAAATAGAATTGTACTTTATGTAGATATACATTTAAACTTTCCATATAAGGAAATATCTTACAAAGGATACATACAGTTCTGTAAAATGCTGTCATCCTGAAGATATACGACTATTATAATGTGGTAAATTTATTGACCAAGAGTGCTATCAAAAACAAGTATACCATTTGATGGTTCATAGGATACATTTATATACTAACTAGATGGATCATCATAATTTAGTAAAGCTAGTAATAACATATATTCTCCACATATTGTAATATTAAAATAAACTCAAACTTTAAAGTGACATCCTCAAAGTTAGTCGGCTAGAAAATGGTTGAGGTGAGACTAACATTTAGTCATGAGTTCAAAATCAGTGCTGTTGAGTTACCTACTCAAAACACTGAAGTTAAGCTTACCCATAATTAGACACCATCTTATTACCATAATAAAAGAGTAAGTAGTAGTTTTGCTACCGACAAGCTTTATTCATCTTGTGTTTCTATTCATCTTGAATGCAAGGATAGAATTACTTACCAGGGTTACTGTTGGAGCAAATTAGAAAATATATATGTACACAACCTGGCATGTGCCAGGTTCATGTACCATGATATACGGTAGTTGTTGTATGGTTTAAATTATTGTTGTTACATGCATATTTCTTGAAAAAAATCCTGCAATATGTGAGACTTGCAACTAATTAAGACATCTCTATTTTACTTCTCTCAGGAAAGTTTAATAAATATGTTTTATAGTAATTTATTTCATAAAACTCAGGCTAATTCTTTCACTTCTATTTTTTTTCAACAACTAAATAATTTAGGCTTTAAGAGTACTCAGTTTTCCATTTGAGATTTTAAAATATACAGGCATATAAAATTATAAATGAGTATACCTAGGGAGTTTTGCCACTCCTAACTACCTGCTTCATCATTCACTCTTGCCATGATCTCATTCTGCTGTCCCTCCTGGCTATCTTTCTAAACCTGGTAAGTGAATTTATTTTGGACTTTTACAGTGTCACTGTTGGTATATCATTTCCAGTAATCACTGTTTGCCTCCACACATTTCAAGCAAGGGCAAAAAGTAGACCAACTCTATGCTCTTCCCAGGCCATGAGAAACCACAGTTAGACCAATATCCATTGGAGAAGAACAGGATTCAGAAACAGTATCCTATATTTTTATGCCTATTCACTGTCACCCCCTCCCCACCCCGCCAAATTCAAGCTCTATTCCATCTCCATTGTAGTTTTCCAGTTAAACTGAATGTATTCAGACACAGGGCAAAATACCAAGGAGAGGGCTTAAATGACAGATGTTTCCTCGCAAAGAGAGTAGCTGTGATCCCACCAACTGAAAAGGAGCTACTGAAGCTTTCATAATTTTGAGGGATTGTTCATCACATTACTCTTGAAGTTCGTTAAATACAGTTCATAGCAACTAAAAAAGAGACAAACGGGTTTCTATTTTAGTAATGTTTCTCTGAACAGCCACAATATTTGAATTGAAATATATAATGTAGTTCCCATTCTAATTTTTTGACCTAAATGTATTAACCTGTTAATTTGATTTATATATCTAACAAAAGAGTGAGAATTCAAAGTCTAATTCTGGAGTACTATTCCACAAAAATTTTAGCATAACGGTTACATATTGGGATGATGTGATGAGTTCTAGAATATAAACCTAATGTAAAGAATTGAATATTAACTTGCTGCATTCCAGAATCCTTACCTAGACTGTATCATTTAATTTTAGTAAAAACCCTGTGGCCAGCTTTTGTTATTCATATTTTATGGATGAGGAAACTGAGACTCAGTGAGGTCAATAGATCTCCATGATCACATAGGTGTCATCTGGATGAAGTGAGAGATTACACTGGGCATATCTGATTTTAAAGTTCTCATATCGTTCATCACAGAATTAGGTCTTCCTGTTCATCTCTCACTGATTATAATATACCCCAATTAAAGGAAAGTATTGGCAAAACAGAGAATACACCAAGAATAGTCAGGAAAGAAGTATGAAAATCTGAGGATATTTAACCTATAATTAATAACTTAGGTATTAATTCATTTATTCAATTAACACTTAATGAGAACCAAATGTGAACCAGTCTCTGGGCTAGTTGCTAAGGATCCAGAAAATTATTAAGATATAATCCATATCCTCAATAGCCTACTTAGTATTAAAGGGAGAGAAAAAAAACAAATGCTGATTTCCATGCAGAGCTAGTTATATGCATAAGGTGCCACAGAAAAACAAAACTGAGGACCTAATTCATCTCAAACGGGGTGGAGCAGAATGGCCTGACCAAGGAGGCATTAACTGAACTCCCATTACAGGACCCTAGAGAGTTAACCCGTCAGATGATCTGGAAAAGGATGTTGGGAGAGCAGTTAATTGATAGATAATATGGAAAACTAAATGTTGGTGAGAGTATGTCAGGATATAGTAGTAAATGATACTGGAAAGTGTCTGAAGGACAAGCTAAATAGTTTGGACTTCATCTTGAATATGGTGGTAAATCAACGACATTTTTAAAAATTAGGGGAAAACCCAGAAAAATCCACATTTTAGAGAGACCTTTTAGCAGCAGTATGAAGAATAGATTGAAGGTGAGCATGATTCAGGACAAGGGCATTAGGAGGCTATGGCAGTGGTCCACAGTAAATGATAATGGAAGAATGAAATAAGTTTTAGTGCAGTTATGGTACTTGCTGAATGGATATAAGGTATGAAGTAGTGCAAGGAGTTTAGGAAGACTTGATTTCTAGACTGAGTCATTCGATGAATGCTGAGACCAATTACTAAGCTAGGGAATATAGAAGAACCTGGTTTGGTGGGGAAAATGATGAGTTCAGCTTCAATTCAGGCATGTCGTATTTTATTTTCTCTGTGGGACAAAGATCTAGCTAGGCATCTTCAGTAGGCAGTTTGAAACAATGAGTTGGCAGTAGAATGGTAATGAAATCCATAAATGAGGGTAAAATTATCAAAACATAATATATTATTTTAAAAATTTACTAAAGGAAAAAATACTAGATTTTTTTTTGAAGATTATTTTAGAGAGAGAAAGAGAGAGAGAGAGCACATGCTTTGGGGAGAGGGACAAAGGGAGAGAATATCCAAGCAGGCTCCCTCCTGAGCATGGAGCCCCACATGGGGCTCGACCTCAGGACCCATGGTATCACAACCTGAGCCGAAACCAAAAGTCAGATGCTTAATGGACTGAGCCACCCAGGAGCCCCTGGATTTCTTATGTTAGTTCTTTAAGCATATTTAAGACAAATAGCTGTAATATTCAAGAAAGTATATTTTAATTCAGTATAAGGAAGAACTTCAAAAACATGTTTCAGAACATGAAGAAGCTACCTCAGAAGGGAAAATTTGGGTAGTGCTCAAAGAGAGGGAAGAAAGAACTATTATGAATGTCAAACAGGGAGTTCTGGCATCTTGCAGATCAGGGTTTGCAAACTCATATACTAGGCAAGTAGCACAAATAATTGAAGCGAGTCAGCAGTAATATAATATGGACAGTATGTGTCCTATCTATAATGGAACGTGAGGTCTGTTCTGATTAAAGCCACAAGGGAAAATGGACACACCACTGTAGTTTTGATCAGAAGTTCAAGAAAACTAGAAACAAGAATTTTGTGGAAAATATCAAGCTTTTAAATACTGGCAGTGAATTGAATATCTTTGAATGTGGTGAGGCCAAACTGTCTTCTCTATGGATTTGACGATGGATTCTGACATTTCCTGCTGTGAGACTTAGGGTTCTTTCAACCTATAATCTCCAAATAAATATTGTACTTCTCAGAGTTTTAATATATAACAGTTTAATGTTTTCTTATATTTTTATCTATTATTTGCCATTGACCAACCTACTTTTTGCATCGAATCTTCCAAAACCTTACTGCATTACACTCTCTATACCTGGAATAACCTCCCCACTCTGCTCAGACTGCTGACAGACCATTAACTCTTCAAGGCCCAACTCATACCCAAAACTTTTCACAAATAACCTCAGGAAGAACAGAATTTTCATTTTCCTTAAGTCAGCTAACAATTATTTTTTCATGCTTGCTATATACGGCCATATTTTTGAACTACAAACTCCTTGAGGATACTGATGACTTACGTGATTTTATATCTCATGTAGTATTCTGCATAAATTTAATGATTAGTAAATATTTCTTTCATGAACATCAAGGCAAATCTTGAGAGACTATGTAGCAAGATAAACATTTAATGTCAAGACTCAAGTAAGGGACACGTACAATTCCTGTTTGTCAGGTCTTTATTGAACCCTCAATGATAATAATAATCATTGCTATTGATCCTTTATGGTTTATAAATTTCTTTCAAATGTCTTCTCATTAACCTTCACAAGAACTCTTCAAGATGAGAGCGGAAGCTATTGCAATTAATCTCCCACCTAGTTAAAGATCTCTATGTAGAAAACACAGGACCTATCTAGTAAGATGACTAAATTGAAGGTCACCTCATTTCTCTACTTAGGTGCTTTCCTAGGAATTGAAATAACAAAGTTCCTCCACATAAAATCACACCAATTAAGTACATGTAAATAAGCACTGCATAATGACATCTTTTAGTAAACTACCGAGTCTTTGATAATTGGTGTTGCATCTATGTGTTAGTTCTACAGCTGCCCCCAGTTGATCTGGAAGCTGTTGACTGTTTTTACTGTATAATCATGATCATTAACCTTTGATGGACTCTGACACTTAATATTTAGGTCCACTGGCATGTCTGATTCCACTTAACATTTTTTTCTGAACATGAAAACTTGTTGAAAATATATACCTATGATATAATGCTTACTTCTCTGTAAAATATTTTCATAAAAACTTACAAATCAGAAAAAAAAAACCCACAACCTGCATAGATAACATTGGTCTGATCTGGGGATCAGGAAATATGATAATGATAGATTGGAGCCTCTGGCTATAAAGAATTTAAATGGCAAATCTAAGAAGTGATATTTTTTTTTTCTCCATTCCTGGCGTTCTCCATTCCATGCCATTCAAATGGCATGAGTTGGCAGATCAACAATACTGTATTTCATTTTGGTTTTCATATAATTTATTCACCGCTGCAAGGAGACAAGACCCTCTAGGGAATGTCCCAAATCTATGTAATGTTACCTCTTACTCTATGTTCCATTTAGCTATCCAGCTGACAGATGTGACAAAATTGCAAGTAGCTAGGCATCTCCCCCAACTGGGCCAAGAGAAGCAATTCCCACAGCTGCACACAAGAAAAACTGCAAATGATTCCACACTCAGATTAAATTATTTCAAGTTAATTTGCACTTGAAGTTCTCTCTCCAAAGACACCTTTATTTCTCAATGCATCACAGAGCTGTTCTGGGCTGACTCTATTTAAGTTCACAACAACACTTCAAATTGGAAATCATCCAACATTGAAAGGAAGTACAAAGATTAAGGAATTTGCTGATTTCAGAAATGGTAATGTGAAAAGAGAGCTATGTTAATTATAGAAACTAACAGTTCTAATCATTTTAAATCGGAACCTAAAATTGGAGAATCAAATCAGGTTTTGAGTCAGCTAGATACCCCAAGTTTATTTTTTATTTTATATAAAAAAAAAGTGACTTTTAAAAAAGAAGCATATCTGTATGTAGGTCCTTGAAATACTACTGATGGTTTTGTTTTTGCATTTACAATGCCAAGATACCTTAACATTGCTAAGAGGCAGATAGCTAATTAAGAGCCAGAAAAGCCCAATACAGCAAGTTTGCAGCAAGAAAATAAATGAACCTGTGTCATACTAATAAGAGAGCATGACTTCTGCATTTGGGTGAGTTAGATACTGACCTTGAGGCATGGAATCCCAAGTTCTATCTAAATCTAAGCACTACAGCTTCCCTCTTTAAAAGGCATTAGCTTTTTTTTTTTTTTCTAATCATTTCCCGTGGCCATAGAGAAGAGAAAATGAAGACTATAAGGATATAGTATAAAGTAAATTCAAACCCATATTGTGCTAGTATTGCTCTACTAAAATAATGCTTTTTATACTTTCCTGAGAAAAACCAGGTGAAAACCCACTTTCTAGAAAAAGTCTTTCCAGTAAAAAGTACTAATTTAAGCTTTGTAGCTTTCAGAATGTCCGGCTATTAGTACTGATTCTTAATTTTCTTATCAGTTTGTTTTAGGTTTTTTTAATGTTATGCCTACAAAGACTTAGTTTGATACACTTAAAGTAAAAGTGAATCTTGCATAATGTAGAAAGAATTCTTTAAAATTGAGCACGAGTTACCCTAAAAGTTAATTATGGTGATAAAAATATGTCCTAAATAAATCAATGTTGCATGTAGTTTTTAATTTTTTTTTTTAATTCCCCTTCAAACGCACACTTAATTTTAGAAAACACTAATTTTGCTTTTTTGGTGGCAGCACTTGTGGGTGAAATCTTCAGCTTTCCACCTATGTACTAAAGTCTGACAGCTGTCACCTAACTGACTTCTTGGATCTCATGTAAATCGAATGTTATAAAGTGACTATAATTGGTACCAAGGAACACATCAGGAAAGGCGCTGAAGGTGTACACAGAGATGGTGGTTCTATCCCAAATACATCGGGTCACCCTAGACAAAATCTAAAACAAAACCTCACTTAATCAGAAGCAGAATCAGAACACTAGAGAGGAAGAATATTCTTAAAATTATACGGAGACAATATTAATTAAAAATTTTATGAAGTTATATTCATTTTAATTATTGGAGATTTACTATTTTAATAAAGTAATTACTTTCTGAAAGCGACGAGGCATTGAACATGATAAAAATATGGACTCTATTTTACAGGAGGTCTTCTGTTTGTAGATCAGGTCAAATAGATACCATTTGTTAGATCAATTGCTGGCAGGCTTCCAACTCATGGGATAACAGAAGAGAAATTGATTAAATAATGTACTCTCTTTTTCTACAATAATAGTGCAAGAACGTAGTTAATGGCACTCATTTCAAATACAAACCCACCATATGATACTGGAAATGTCATAACTGTTGGAAAGTAGTTGAGTTTTGTGTAATTCTGTTTTTCTCTATTAAAAAATCCACATAAAGATAGTCAAATCTAACACAAAGATTATTTCAAATTCGCAATTAATACATATATTGGCTTCCATGGAAAAAATTAAAAGCTCAATTTATAACCCAAATGGCAGGAACTTCATATGCAAAGTCTCTAAAAATTATCTTGTAGCTAAAACTGTAGTTGGAATGTTTTCATGTTGTTCCTGTTTATACAACCCTTCCTGAAAGTAGATGAAGGACTAAATTCTCTCTCACAACCGTTTCTGAAAATTGTAATAATTTATTTTGATCTTAATGACAATCTCATGTTGAGATTGTTGTGGCCTGGGTTTCATGGCTGTTTCCTCTCACTGCCTTATCTACCTAATAAAATATTCCCGTATTCATGATTGCTTCACAGCCTAGGGAAAAATAACAGACTTCATCTACAAGTAATTCTAGTTTCTCATTGGAAAAAATTGGCAATTTTAAAGAACTGTTTGTATTTAAATGTATATGCCCAGGTTGTTGCATTGCTCTCTTTAAAGAAATGGAATCTTTAATTTTATTATTAATGGTATTTTAGAAGAACGTGAAAAATATCCTCCCTTTTCATATCCTGCTTTTTAACTGTTTTTGTAATTTTTATTAGTGTTAAAAATACGTTTGTATAATTTAAAATAGTGATACTTGCTTTAAAATTTGAAAACATTATAAAATGTTTGAGGGTCCTAGCTGCACGTGTCAAGATGTGCATACCACTCGAACTGTTAAAGAGCACACATTGTGTTTTTTAAGGTAGGATGTTCCATACCAAGATAAATCAGATCATGTATGCAGCATGCAGTAAATATATTTGCAGGGCTTCTATATACAATTCATACAGATTTTCAATATGCAGATCTTTCTTTAAAGATGTGTATAAATTGAAGATTCATGGATGTGGATTATTTATTTTTCCTTCTTAGTTATGCAATCCATTTTTCTAAATATTCTGAATTTTCTAAACAGTTTTTCTAAGCCATGTATATCATGACAATTTGCTAGAAGGATATTAAAAATAGAAAATAAAGAAAAATATTTCAAATTCCATAAAGATCTTTTTATCAGCTACACTCTACTTAGAAACTGACAGAAACTGTTATACAGAAACTGCTAGGGTTTTTGTTTGTTTTTCCTAATGTTGTGCTTCAAAGACTTTACTGTGCAAAGAAATCATGTGGGATCTGGTCAGAATGCAGACTTTGACTTACTAGGTCTAGGGCTGGAAATGACATTCAGCATTTCCAACAAGCTCCCCGATGCTGTAGATGCCGTTGGTCCTCAAGTCACATTTTGAGTTGCAAGGCTCTAGGTGACACGTTCTTGCTCTTTCTGCCTACTTCCCAAATAGCTATAAACCAGAAGAGCTGTCTCAGACTACATTTCCTATAGTTGGAGGGATCCAGTTTCTGAACCAATCTCCCCTACCCCCTCTCTATCTCTCTCAATCTCTCCCTCTGCCTCTCAGGATGGGCGCACACTGAGATCACTTCCCCCTCCCCCCCCCCCCCCAGGAGAGGACTTCTCATGCCATGCTCTTGGCTACACCCTGTCACCTCCAGGCCTCAACTCTGACTGCGGCGTAGACTCATTTTCCAGGTCTGAGGTCTGTTTCATGCTTCTGTCTACGTTCTAGCTCTATAGAGCTTAGCAGTTAAGATCATCGTAGTCAGTAAATATAGGACTATATTAGTTTTCCATTGCTGTATAACAAATCACCACAAACACAGCACCTTCAAACAACACCCATCTATTTGTTCACACTTCCGTAAGCCTGAAGTCAAGTATGGTATGGCTGGGTTCTCTCTCAGGGTACCATGAGACTGAAATCAAGAGTCTGGGGAAATCCGCTACTAGGTTCATTTCAGTTATTACAGAATCAAGGTTCCTGCTGCTGCATGACTATGGTCCCTACTTTCTTGCTGGCTCTGGATAGGAGGTTACTGTCAGGTCTTTTCCGGTCTTTCTCTCTATTGTCAAGGTAGTAATGGCACCTTAAGAGCTTCCTGTGGTTTTAATCTCTGACTTCTGCCACCAGCCTGAGAAAGCCATCTGCCTTTGAAAGGCTCATGTGATCTTGCCAGGCAGGCCCACCTGGATAAATCTCCATATTTTAAAGTCAGTTGACTTTGAATTTTAATTATATCTGCAAAATCTCTTCACAGCAGTACCTACATTAGTGTTTGATTGAATAACCCACAACTGAGAATCTGGGGGAGCCATTTTAAAATTCTGCCTGAGCAAATTAAATACTTCTTCGTGTTTCAGTTCCTTCATCTGTAAAGGAGGACAATGTGAACATCTATCTTACAAGGTCTTTGTGACAAATATTAGAACACTAGCTGTCTCATGCTAGGTATTCAATATCTATTAGCTACAATTATTATTATCAATATTATGGTCATTGACATCTTGTGCTTCTTTAAACTTATTCCTGTCTCTGGTACTAGATTAGCTCAGTGTAATTTTTCTTAGCTTTTTTAGACAGAAACTTACAATTGCGTTTTCTCTGCCCTCTGGAAACTCTGAAGCAGCAGCAGTCTGAACGGCCCCGTTACAAGTTTCACCCATGTGAGTTAGCATGTGTTTTGCGGCACACAAACATTCACACTTTCAGGCAGTGTTTGAACTCTGGGGACGAAGAGGCTAGAAACCCTTTCCCAAATTGTCTTAAAATGCCTAATTACGGACATAGGAGCACATCTGCAAACTATGAGACATGGCTTCAAATGAACACACACACATACACACACCTGTGCTTATTATTATTATTCCTGCTTTGCAGCTTAGAAACTTTAGGATCCAAGAGATTTATGTCAGGATGAAATTTATTCTGCTAAATAAAGTTTATTTCACTACACCCAAAATGTGGCAGCCCCAGGATTAAAACCTGGTCAATGTAGATCCAACGTCCCTGGCTTTTCCAGTCATGTCACTGCCTCTTTCATTAATCACCACAGACCAGTTGCTATTCTTCTGGAATTCATATTTGCCTTCATTATCTGAAGAAATACAGATTTCTTAAGTATAAAATGTCCTACCAGGTACTAGGATAGTAGGTGGCTTAAGGCCTTATATGCAGTTGGCATTTAATAAATTTTTGTTCAGAGACTATTAAAACTAAATGTACATTGTGAAGTGCGACCGTACTTTGACCTTCTCCTTCCCTTTGATTTCACATACACCTATTATGTTGTCCTAATGCTCTGATCAAATAGACTCTGATGGACAATAAGACCTATGGAAATGCACTGAACAAATTAACATGCTTCATATAGCATATCATTTTTGAAAGAGGAGCAAAGATGTCAGATCTGAGAAGCTTCAGTTAAAGGCATCCCCCTCAATTTAGTGCAGTGAAGGAAGAATTTTTCACACTGAAACTGGAATTAACTGGAGTACAATTGGCAACAGATACTGACTTGAGCTGAAAACAAAACAGGCTTCAGAATACATTAGATTATCACTTAATTAGTGGTATCTTTGAACTATAAACCAATCTTTACATTAATTCTATACACAGAACAAGTATTTAATTGAGAGGAACAAAGCACTGGAAACCCTCATTAGGGTCCCTAATACAAGTGGGAAAAACATAGTTTCCACCTACACTAAGTTATTTAAACTTTTAATCAAACTTTAAAGCCAAACTGCAAGCAATGAATCATGGGTACACCATTACTGCTAATAACACAAGGCTGCCTGATATCCAAAATCCTCAGCGTTTTCAAGTTGGACATGGGGATAAAATAAGAAATACAATACTTTTAAGACATAGAAAGTAACAGTAGATAATAGCATACCTTGGTGTACCTAAATAGATCCTACTGTCAATGGAATTACCATGTTCTCTTCCCAAATCATGCACGAGATATAATTTAAGTGACTTAACCTTGCGGGGAATAGGGATATAGGTGGAGTGTCTGCTGTAGTCTTGTGTCTTTGCAGAATGTCTTTGATGGACAAGGAGAAGAGGAGGGAGGGAGGCAGAAACCTTTAGGCTTCTCAGTGGTATCGGGATCCTCAGAAAGATCACTACAGGGCTGGTTCCCCCTCTAACTTTCTACAGTTTTCTCTCCCTCCACCTAATTTTGCCGATTTTGCTTGCATCAGTTGAGCTATCCTTCCGTCACTTGCACCTAGAACTCATCTCTATTATCCAATCACTCCGAAGTCACACCCGGGAGTTAAAAGTCAATTTTCATACAAAATCACCAATTCTAGGATTATGCTTTCTGAGTATGATTTCTTTATCTTCCAGTTGGATTGTTCAGCTTTTCCCACTACAAAATTTATTTCAACTTCCTTAGAATATTGGCTATAATTACTGCTTTGATTTTCTCACATTTTTCCTCAACTATCTTTAATACAGTGCCCTAAGATTGCATTAGTGGCCCTGCCAATACCCAAATATCTTTTTGTTGTACACTTTCCCCAAACCTACACTAGCGCTTCCCAGAATTGCTAGGGGCGGGGGGGAGAGGGGAACCACTCACCAGCCAGATTGTTATCATTATAAATTCATGATCATTATCCTCATATCAATTGTGCAAATCATAACATTTTCTCCAGTCAATCCTGGGACAAATATCCCAACAAAAGACAAAAAGCGTTTTAAATATTCTCCAAACTCTCATCAAACTTAGCCTTTAGTTCTAGGATATAAACTTGCCTCATACTTCACGGCAGAATGGAACACCACTGCATGAATTTCACTTTTCTGGTACCAACCTACAAACCTGCCACAGTTTCAATTTTTGCATACTGATTAAGAACCTGGGCTTTGGGGCGCCTGGGTGGCTCAGTCGTTAAGCGTCTGCCTTCGGCTCAGGTCATGATCCCAGGGTCCTGGGATCGAGCCCCGTGTCGGTCTCCCTGCTCTGCGGGAAGCCTGCTTCTCCCTCTCCCACTCCCCCTGCTTGTGTTCCCTCTCTCGCTGTGTCTCTCTCTGTCAAATAAATAAAATCTTTAAAAAAAAAAAAGAACCTGGGCTTTGAAGCTGGGCTCCTCCACTTACTAATGGGTGCATTAGGCCTGTTATTTTCTTTTTTTTTAATATTTTGTTTATTTATTTGACAGAGAGAGTGAGAGAGCACAAGCAGGGGGAATAGTAGAGGGAGAGGGAGAAGCAGGCTCCCTGCCGAGCAGGGAACCCAATGCAGGCCTCGATCCCAGAACCCTGGGATCATGACCTGAGCCTGAGACAGATGTTTAACCATCTGAGCCACCCAGATGTCCCTATGCCTGTTATTTTCTATAAGACTCAGGTCCTTCATCTACAAAATTAGAATTTAATGGTTTCTATTTTACTGAGATGTTGCAATGATTAAATTAATCACATAAAGTGCTTAATATGAGGCATAGTACATGACAAGGTTAAGTAAATAATTAAATTATTATTATTTTGTGAAATGACTCTCTTTCCCTTACCTTCTTTTTCTTTCAATAAACAAAGTTTCTCACCCACCAAAAGGCCAAAGCTTCCACACATATTTTGACTCCTTACCCACTTCCTTTCACTTTTGGGAATAATGTTCAGGGCTAAGCCATCACTTGGAAGGTCTTCATAAAGGGCAGTGTTTACCACTTGCTGGAAACATTTCTACCAATCCTGCCCCCCAGAGTGGGGATGGTAACCTGAGGCTAGCTTGGGTCCATGAATTATAGGTGAGCGTATGGATGTGCTGCTTCTTCTACTCTCTTCGTAGGGAAAAGGCTGACAGCTTACAGTCTATTCATGGCTCATTAATGAGAAAAGCTTAAGAAACTATTGTTCTATAGCTTCTGAGACCTGTGGAGGCATAATTTGCCAAGATTTGTGGTGGTTTGGGAACTCTATTATATGGCACCATAAAGAAAATCAAATAATTTAACATGCTTCACTTAAAATAGCTCTCCACAGAAAAAACATACTGTCAGTGGGTACTTTACCTAAGCTAAGTTTAATGGCTGCGCCATATTTTAAATGCTAATCATTAATTGACATTTCAGAATGAAGTGACTTTGAAAAATATACTCAAGTACTAAGACTGATTTAAGGAAGTGATTAATTCCCCATGCAGGGAAAGGAAGAATAAAAGCACTGTTGAGTTACTGCGTGTAATTTGAAAGTATTTGTCATTGTCACGCTGACAGTTTGAGATATCATCAAATATTAGGAAATTAACTGCTTAAACCTATAGATATAGTGCACTAGGTAAAATAAAAAGCCTCGTGATGATTATATTTGCTTAATAAGAGTCATAGAGGGGCGCCTGGGTGGCTCAGTCGGTTAAGCGGCTGCCTTCCGCTCAGGTCATGATCCCAGGGTCTTGGAATCAAGCCCCACGTCGGGTTCCCTGCTTGGCAGAGGGCCTGCTTCTCCCTGTCCCTCTGCCTGCCGCTCTGCCTACTTATGCTCTCTCTCTATCTCTGTTAAATAAATAAATAAAAATCATTAATAAAAAAACTAAGAGTCATAGAAATGGCTAACGTAAAAGCATGTTTAAGCTGCTGAGGTGAGCAAATATCATATACAAAGCTCAAAAAGTAAAGTAACTATTATAATTTGTAAAAATCTAATATAAAAGTGCTTCCAATTTTAAATTAGCCAGGCCTAGTACATCATCTACTTCTAAAAGACGAAACAGTGATAGCCACTTTAGTCAGATGTTCTGGTGATCGCAGCAATCCTATTTTCTTTTCAGAGGCACGTGGGACTTTGATTTCCTCTTCACTTCCCTTTCAGTCAGCCTGGGCTTACACTATGCCCCCACTTCCTTATATCCCTTCCACATTAAAACAAAAAATAAGAGGAGATACATTCTCAAGTTGGGAACTGAGAGATGCAGGAGGATTTTTACCTTTTATATTTTCATTCATTAGGTTTTATAATAAAATGTGTACTACATTTGAGGTACATGTCATCTAACTTGGTTTAGTGGACAAATACTCATTTTTTTTTCTATGGGAAAATGTTTCTGGAATACAGCAATCCATGACAAATTAACGCCTTATCTTTCATGGTTCAAAAGCCTCATCTTCTGTATTCCAAAATTATTGTTATTCAGTGTTTCAAACACCTATCACACAGTAAGACTTCAAGCTGGCCCTTAATATAGACTGTGTGAATAAAATGAATGAGCACATGTTACAACATATGAATGCACACAATTATCCAATTTTCAATAATAGCATATCTATTATTATGGTGTCCATACTACACAAATGGCTCAGTTTATACTTTTTACTAACATACTCTGAAGCCACATTGATCTGATTCTAAAAATGTTTCAGAATTACCACATTTTGCACTTGACAATCGATCTGAGAAGGTTTGTTCTTCCGTGTAGATAGTATCTACATGTGGTATCATCAGACACCATATTTACATTAAAATGTGCTAGTAAAAAGGCACCACTCTGAATTTATACACACATCTCTTTTTGTTATAGCTAGAGCCAATGTGTATTGTCCTAGTGTCAACCCAAATGCTATGGTTTTGAATATGAATGCAGACTAAATATTTATAAAACTAAGTGCTACTTTCAATGGGGTGCAAATGACCATTTAAAAGCAGGGATTGCACAATGAACTTGCAAGTAGGAAAGCACACGAAGAGATTTTACAGGCTACAATTCCTCAGAAATTAAAAAAAATTGTACTAATTTGCAAAAATATCCTTTATATTTTGGCCACTACACAGCCTACTTTCATTTACAAGGCTAGTCTATTAAGACAGGACACAGGTATTTTGTTTGGGTTCAGTAGTATATTAACATATTTACTTAAACCCTCTTTATTTAGGTTACTCTTTATAAAAATTTCTATCACTTGGGTTTTGTAAAAATTTTAAAGGATACGATTAAAAACAAAAATATCAACCACTTAGCAGGAACACATTTACTTCTTAAAACAAGGCTCATCAAAAATCAGGTGAAACAATACAAAACAGAGGAAATGTGTTCTAATCACTTTCAAAGATTAAACCCAAGCTTAACAGAAAATCATTAAAATACATTTATCAGAGCCTAAAGAACCAATAACTTATTGGTAAATGAGTGATCAGTCATCTTCTTGTCACTATCTGAACACACCAGATACCAGGCAATCCACTCAGCTCTGATTCAGGGCTTTTCACCTTGTTCTTTGTACACAAGAAGAGTTGCTCATTGATGTGATTTCCCTTTCTTTGTTTTTAAAAACATGAACCAAAGAGGTAGACTAAAGGGTAGTCTAGAGAAAACTTCGTCCACCAAACATGCACCTGTTTAAGTATAACATAGAATGAGTTTCCGAAATAATTTAACCATTGAACTAAGGGGGTCACACTGAGCTTAGAAAATGAGGTCATTCTTTCTGTCCCTGACGCAGGGCAACCACTTTGAAAGAGACCTCTGAATTCTCATCTCTAGCCATGACATTATTAGTATTTCTGATTCCTTCCACTGCTTTTCTTTGAATTCATGCCCAAGTAGCTGTAAGTCACAGTGGAGCCACAGTTGGAAGGTAGTAACAGTGTTTGTCTTTAAAAGAGTTTTTTGCCCTCCTGGTTTGAATGTTGCCTCTCAGTTATGGAGCTATTAATTTTTTACAGAGCTTCTGTTTACCACCACACCCTGCTTCATATGCCAAGTGTTTTGGTTGCTTGCTGAACCAGTACATGTAATTCTACTGGGTTTAGGAATCACAGAGAGTCTGGGCATTTATTATTAAAGGGAGCCCCAACTGATTTTTGTTTTGCCATTTGTTAGCTAAAATCAATACATTCTATCATTATAATCTCTGCAAAACCTCGCATTGTGTGTGCCTGGCAGGGAAAACCATCAGAGAGACTAAGATCTTCCCTAGCTGTAGAGATATCTTATTTTTATTTTTAATTAATATAAAATGCACATCGAAACCAGAGGCTTCAAGACCCAAAGGAATCTGTTCTAAAGCCTTCAGCAGCATGTGGTACGCTCTCATTTCCATGTCTGCATTCTTCAATGCTTATTTGATTTTTCTTTGAAATTCATTTGGCTTGGGCCACAAGAACTCTTGAAAGTGAAAGAAGCTGATACAAATAAAATATTTTATTCAGGGAACTCATTATGTTTTCTACTTATTGTTTTCCTAACAGACTGTCAAAAGTTTGCATATGCATATTTTATCCCTTCCCCTTGTCCATGATTTCTTAAACCTAAAAAAAGTGCCAATAAATTGGTTAAGAAAACAGCACGCAGCTGAATCAAGTTGAGGAATGTCAAGGGGTCACTGAAATATCCCTTCCAATTTCCCCCATTTTATATTCTTTCTCACCCCATTTCTGTAAGAGAATTCCAGCTTCTTTGCCTAATCACAATGTATTAATCTTCAAAATGCCTGGCTTAAAGCCTGGACTTAAGCTAGCGAAACAATATTTGATAAATTACAGAGATAATATGGGGACAATGCTATAATTTAGTACTCAGAATTAAACATTTATGATCATTCCTTTAACTTATGTAGAAATATTTGCTATAAATCAGTGGTACTTTATAATTGTAGATACCATTAAAACATATTTAGTTTTCTTTAAAAAAATAAATGATTTTGCTCACGTTTTCCACAGATTTGAGAATGCTTCCATAGGTTTGAAAGAACAAAATAACCAACAAGAACTAGAAACTATAAATATGTCCTGTTTGCTTTCTAGCGTATTTGCCGATGGCTGTATTATACA
The DNA here is from genome assembly GCF_964656455.1 of Halichoerus grypus. Lineage (NCBI taxonomy): Eukaryota > Metazoa > Chordata > Mammalia > Carnivora > Phocidae > Halichoerus > Halichoerus grypus. The sequence continues at coordinate 45,117,664 of NC_135723.1, forward strand.
AAAGAACAACATCCCTGGGATGCAGGAAACAACTTATAATAAAATCAACCAAAAATCAACTTGTGAAAATAAAGTATAAATGAACATAAAACCATATGACCTTTAAAATAAATCACTTTTCAGAAACTAGGTCTTTTCAGCTGATATTACAGCTGATACTTTTGAGTAGATATCTTTACAATTCACCCTAGCTCTGAATTCTTGTGCCATTACATTTTCTCCACTTACTCTAATCCAGGGACTTACGCCTTCTCTGAATTCAAAAATTTTGGACCACTCAGCTGACAGTGCTCTGTTAAGTGATATCTCTTGTATTATGGTCTAATATGTTGTATTCTAATATGCTAGTTCCACAGTCATTAACAGATAGTTACCATGGGTCAACTAAGCATAGTCCTTAAGGATTTAATTTGACTGTCAGAGGGCCAGACATTATATGTGGGCAGATAAAGCATATCAACATAGGAAACATAATGGAAATCTAAGCAATACATGATCAATGGCACATGAATAGTTTAGAAAATTATTATAAGGAAAATTCAGAAAAAGAAGAAATTAAATAGCCTCAATTTATTTTCAACATCTTATATACTCAACTCTGTGTTAAGTCTGGGAAAATGAAAATGAATAAGATATGACCTGCTGTCGTGGAAATCACTAGTATAACCTGAGCTAGTCTATGACAAAGAGAAGGCTATAAGGTTTTTAAACTATTTTTTCCGAATATTTAAGTCTTGCTTTGTTGTAGGCTCTCTGTTCAAGCTGCATAGGTTCAATGTGAAGTGTATCTTTATATCCCCCATAGTGCCTTGTACACAGTAGGCACTCAATAGAGAAATGATTGATTCTCTTAACCACATGAATTTATACCCACAAATGCCCTACTATAGCCAGATCAGCCTTAGATAATAAAAATCTGCTGGCATGATTTACACACCACCTGAGTGTCAGGGCTGCTGTGCTTTCTGACTTATCAATCTCATGATTTGGCCTGGTAAATGAGTTACGGTGAGTTGAGTCACTTATGATACCAGTTTGATTTTATGGCCATAACTCACAGGTATGGAACTCATATGGAAGGAACCAGAAGGACTCTCTTCTTTACCCATCTTCAACTGCTGGCTCTCTGGTCTATATTTCAGTCTGAACCTGACATATTATATAAAAAAGAACAAGGTCTTGACACATATGAAGTAATTTAACTTACCTTTGAATATGGTATATTAAATACCTGGAAGTAATTTAACTTAACTTTGAGTATGGTACATTAAATAACTTCGAGTATGGTATATTAACTACTTCCAATACTTGGAGGTTGCAGAAAATGGTCCTTTTTTAAATCAACAGGGAAATAAACACTTAGATTGAGAAGGTAAATCATGACTGGAAAGCCATAGACAGGATAGCAAGTTCATTTGTCAAGAAATGCACTATTTTCTGCTAATTAAATCCTACTACCTTTTCATGTGAGATGAAAGCTGAAAGTATTCTGGCTTCTGAACTGGATCAAAGCAAATGCGCTTTCTTATTTGGACACAACTTCATACACCCAGGCTTGCTGGCCACTAATTATTAAAACGGCAAATAAAATATATGTGCAATCTACCAACTTCTTTAATGTTACTGTACCTAAGAGTCGTGAATTTTCAGTACAGGTTTAATTTTATAATTTGACCCTACTGAAAACACAAATAATTGAATAAACACAGTTTAGAAAATTGAAGGGTCTGTTGTATGCATTAAAGGGGTGGTTTCAAACTTTAGCAAGCATCAGAATCCCATGGAAGTTTGTTAAAACATATATTGGTTGGCTTCACCCCAAGATTTTTTGATTCAGTAGGTCTGGGATGAGGCCCAAGAATTTGTATTTCTAACATGTTCCCAGGTGCTAGTGATGCTGGTAGGCCATGGAAAAGACTTGAGAACCACTGCATCAAGGATAAATTAAATACATTTTACAAGAAAAAAGAAAGAAAGAAAATTTTGATAGAGCTATTGCTCAGGGACATTTTAATTTCAAATATATGTACTTCGCAGAACTCATCATTCTCTCAGACCATTAGGGGAACCTGAAATAGATTCCCAAGTAATTCAGATTTTGTTCCATCCACTCATCAAAGCTAAGTCTTAGAGATGAAATTCAGCAATGGGTAGTATAAGTCTTCATCCACAGAAACATGCAAAAATTTTAACCTGCAATTCCCAAGGGGGTGGTGACCAGAATTATTTGAATTATCTGAGGGTAGCCATAAAATCCAGGATAGATATTCTTGCATGCAGAATTAAAAAGCACTTTTTCAGTTCAAATGCAGAGAAGATCCGTATGCTGACCTACTTCTCAAGAAAGCATGATTGATCAAGTTCACAAAGTGCTCTGAGGATAAGTACTTTATTATTTCACCAAAGAAGGCAAAAATATATATCTGTGTTATTAAATTTCTGTTTGTTACATGCCCCTATTTGCAGACTATCATCCACTTCAGATCATCAGGATATTATGCAGGTTATACAAAAAATGGGACGAGAAGACAATATATAGCTGAATGTAAGTTTCAGGATCTAATTGCCTCATATTGGCTATTCAAATGTTAACTATGATTGTTACTTTATTTGATAAAATAATATATTTATTAAATGGCTTGAAGAGAGCAAACAAACTGTATGTATTAAATGGTGTTAAGTATGCTTATTAAATAATGTGTGTGGTAAATAGTTTTAATTCAACAAAGCATCTTCAGTTTACTTTCTATGTAGAAAAGCTTTAGGGATATTCTCAAGACTGTCTTCTTTTATTCTCCGAGGATTGCTAAAAAACTAATGGAAAGCTGAAGGGATATAAATCAATCAGATAAGCAAATGTGCTCTAAGTATTTAAACACATAGGCAAAGAACTTTTGATGATTTTGTGTTTCAGTCATTTCAAACCATGGGTTTGTCCTCTACTCCATGTACTGTAAATGAAGGTGCTTACAGAAGTACATAAAGTGACTACTCTTGACTCACCCCAGAGTTCAAAGGAATCCTACTGATTAGTTGTGTCAATGCCCCAGGTGAATGTGACATTCATATGACCCAAGTAAATGTTCTGAAATGCTGTTTCAATCTTAAATCTGACATTCCTTGTTTATAAAATTCTCTCTGTTCTTATATTTCTTTGCCTTCATATTAAATTCACACTTACACTGCATGTTTTAACATTCTCAATTTCCTCATCAGGAAAGGGGCACTCTGATGGGCTACCAGGTAAGACAATGATTAGGATTATGGGAAATAATGAATGTAAAGCTGTAACACGTGGCAATAGTGTAGGTACTAAACACGCTAATTTTTGTTAAGGAAAACAAAAACAAAAACGCTAGCTGGTTATAACCCAGGAAGAATCTGCAGAAGCCTGTGACTCCAATGACAACAGATAACTGTTGTGCTCCAGGTTTATTCCATGGGTGACAAATCCAAACAAGAGAAACATGGTCAAAGACCAATTAATATGTGAATACCCCAGTTGAGATACGAACTGTTTACTTACTACCTTTGTATTCATACCAGTAAAAGCCTCAAGACTCTGTGAGGGGCTCACTTACTTTATTTGGATTTCTCTTTTTGGTCACCAGAAACTGTCTATTTTTAAGTCCTCTAGCTAGCAAAGAAAAAGAAAGAACAAAAAGAAACAAACAAAAATGCTCAGCTGGAATCTTCTTTTCAGCTAAGAAGACAATACATGAAGAGAAATGTTCAAAAGAAACCCTTACGCAGGAAACCATGTAAATATGGATGGGGAAAACTACAGACCTTGTGTCTGTGGTAGATGTTTCCAGATTACCTTGCTGCTGATTACTGGGACCATTATAAATAGTACATTTAACCAAAGAGAATGATGACAGCCTCATACAAAATGACAGGTCCATTTATGTCCCTGGGTGATGGGCTGATCGGATGTATTAAACACTAATATTACAGTCCACAGTCTACTACTGTAGCTAGAGATTATTCATTATTGGTTTGAACTTGGGCTTGTAAACCATAAATATGTAATCATGAACAAGGGAAAAGAAGCGGCTTTTTCCTCTCATCACATAAAATGCCGTTTCACTTTAGAGTGTATAGATCATACAGAAGTCACCTAATCTTTACTGAAATCATTTACTTCTTGAAAAGGTCAATATTTTGATATGACACAAATATGATCATTAATCTAGGTACCAGACTTTAGGTATTCCCCTTGCCCTGAAATATCAGTAGTTATTTTCATTTCCTGTAAGCACAGCTATTTGGCCAGATCTTAGGTGTCCATGACCTAGGTGAACTTGATGCCACAATGGCCCAAGCAGAGTGTCAGATTGGCTGCATGAACATTAGACTCTACATTTATTACTTACAAGTGTCTTCTATTTAATCCTAACATCAGATCTCACGCCCAAGAGGTAATAAATGATAGAAGTTTCTGATTATAAGTTATTGTAGAAATAAAACCTTTTTGTTTCCCATGTAAAAATTATCAATTTCCTAACAAGATTTCTTAAAGTGTAAGTCAAGGCAAAGGACATAATTCATACACAAAGCAGATGGTAATCCTAGAACATAGATGAATTTAAGTCCCTTTCAAACCTGAACATTCTAAGGGTGCCTGGGTGGCTCAGTCGTTAAGTGTCTGCCTTCGGCTCAGGTCATGATCCCAGGGTCCTGGGATCGAGCCCCACATCGGGCTCCCTGCTCTGCAGGAAGCCTGCTTATCTCTCTCCCACTCCCCCTGCTTGTGTTCCCTCTCTCACTGTGTCTCTCTCTCTCTGTTAAATAAATAAAAATCTTAAAAAAAAAAAAAAAACCTGAACATTCTAAGCCCAGAAATAAATTTCAAATTTCTCCTTCCTTTGAATTTCCATAGCATTACATCTCTACTCGCCTCTGATCAATTATTCATCTTTGCGTGCACATGCAAATGTAAAGAGTAGACAGATAATCTTTTTAACTCTTCCAATCACAGAATGCCTTCATCTATATCTCTAAAATTATGTATGGCTCATCTTAGCACAGTGTGCATAGCATAGCACATTGCTCCTGGGCCAGTTAGCAGTCAGGTAAAGTCATGCAAAACTCCATTCCTGAGACTGGCATTTTGTGTTTTCCTTCCATTCCTCAAAGGGCCGGAGGTTGGGGGAAGGGCGTGGCCAGGAGAAAAAAAAAAAAGGCTTCTCTCACGTTTTAGGGTTCAAGTTTATGCTTATATTCCTTTCCTCTCCAAACGACTTTTCCATCTTGTCTAAGAGATGCCATGTTACAGTGGTACAGGTTTTTTACTTTTTTTTTTTTTTTTTTTTAATAAACTGATGGCTGGGGCCTCTGGGAGGCTTAGTTGGTTAGGCATCAGACTCTTGATTTCTGCTCAGGTCATGATCCCAGAGTCATGGGATGGAGCCCTGAGTAGGGCTCCGTGCTGAGCAGGCAGTCTGCTTGAGATTCTCTCTCTCAGCCCCTCCCCCCCAACACACGTGTGTGCTCTCCCTCTCTCTCTCTCTCAAATAAATAAATAAATCTTAAAAAAATAAAATGGATTGCTAATCTCTTTGTCATAAATAACACTCCCTTAACCGAAGTTCTGAGAATGAGGTCTGAATTTGCCATCATTCTGCTTCTTTAGCACATTACTCATGAGGTCCTAGATAGGTATATGCAGAATATGGGGAAACTTCCTGGACAAAGTAATTGATAAAATCTTATTACAGGTATCAGGAAGCAATTTTAAGTACTTTTTTTTTTAAGATTTTATTTATTTATTTGACAGAGAGAGAGACAGCGACAGCGAGAGAGGGAACACAAGCAGGGGGAGTGGGAGAGGGAGAAGCAGGCTTCCCTCTGAGCAGGGAGCCTGATGTGGGGCTCGATCCCAGGATCCTGGGATCATGACCTGAGCCAAAGGCAGCTGCTTAACAACTGAGCCACCCAGGCACCCCTAAGTACATTTTATGCATGGGAAATTCTAACTTTCTTCTTGAAGATAAAGTAAAAAATGGACTTCAATATATATTACAGAGGTCAGGTGATAGTATTTCTCATTCTTATTGGCAAACCTCTGAAAATTCAACTGAAGCCAGACATTCCCTTGTCATTTAAACTTTGTAATTCTTATCAGTGGGTCTTGAACTCTTAACATGCTTCAGATTACATTAAAAGGAATGCTGGTAATACGGTCTTTTCAAATGGTGACAACCACTAGGTGGATCAAGGTCAGTCCTCCTAGAAAAGTGAATAGAACAAAATAGAGAAGAAAAAAAAAGTAAAGAAAGGAAAAAAAAAATTAGACTTCAAGGGAAGATGGCAGAGTAGGAGTATACTAAGTATACTCACCTCGTCCTGCAGAAACAATCAAATAATACCCATATCAGTGTAAATCACCCAGAAAACAACCCGAAGACTGGCAGACCAGACTCTCCACAGATAAACATATGCATATCTATAAAAATAAGTCAAAGGATTCACAGAATGAAAGGTTGTAAAGTATGACACCATATACCTAAAGTGGGGGGAGGAATAAAGAATGGGTTCAAACTTAAGCAACCATCAACTTAATATAGACTGCTATATGCATAAGAGGTTATGCACAAACCTAATGGTAACCATAAATTAAAAACCAGTAACATATATACAAAAAATAAAGAGAAAGGAATGCAAGTATATCACTAAAAAAAGCAAGCAAACCATGAGAGAAGAAAGCAAGAGAAGAAAACAGAGAACTACAAAAACAACCATAAAACAAGTAAGAAAATGACAATAACTACATACCTATCAATAATTACTTTGAATATAAATGCACTAAACACTCCAATCAAAAGACATAGGGTGACAGAATAGATAAATCAAGACCCATCTAATTGCTACTTATAAGTGACTCTTTTCAGACCTAAAGATACATGTTGATTGAAAGAGAAGAGATGGAAAAGTATTTATCATGCAAATAGAAGTAAAAAGAAAGCCAGGATAGCAATACTTACATAAAACAAAATATACTTAAAAAAAAAAAAAAAGACTCTAACAAGAAACAAAGAAGGACACTATATAACCATAAAGGGGACAATCCAACAAGAAGATATAACAGTTGTAAATATTTATTTTTTTAATTTTAATTTTAATTTTTTTTTAAGATTTTATTTATTTATTTGAGAGAGAGAGCACAAGAAGGGGGGAGGGTCAGAGGGAGAAGCAGACTCCCCTCTGAGCAGGGAGCCTGATGCGGGACGTGATTCCGGGACTCGATTCCGGGACTCCAGGATCATGACCTGAGCCGAAGGCAGTCGCTTAACCAACTGAGCCACCCAGGCACCCAACAGTTGTAAATATTTATACATCCAATATGGGAGCACCCAAATACATAAAGAAGCTAAAACAAACATAAAGGAAGTAATTGACAATAATACAATAAGAGTAGGCTGCTTTAACACCCCACTTACATCATTGGACAGATTATCCAAACAGAAAAGCAACAAGAAAACAGTGGCTCTGCATGACACATTGGACCAGATCAGTCTAACAGATATATTCAGAACATTCCATCCTAAAACAGCAAAATACATATCCTTTTCAAGTGCACATGGAACATTCTCCAGAATACATGGCATATTAGGCCACAAAACAAATCTCAGCAAATTCAAAAAGATCAAAGTCATACCATGCATTTTTTCTGACCACAACACGATGAAACTAGAAATCAACCACAAAAAAAAAAAACAACACAAAAAAAACAAAAAAAACCCAAAACCTGGAAAAAACACAAATATATAGAGGTTCAATAACATGCTACTAAACAATTATTGGGTCAATCAAGAAACCAAAGAGGAAATAAAAAAGTACATGGAGACAAATGAAAATGAAAACAATTTGGTCCCAAATCTTTGGGATGCCACAAAAGTAGTTCTAAGGGGAAAGTTTATAGTAAAATAGGCCTACCTCGAGAAGCAAGAAAAATCTCAAATGAACAACCCAACCTAACACCTAAAGGAGCTAGAAAAAGAAGAACAAAACTGAAACCAGTAGAAGGAAGGAAATGATAAAGATTAGAGCAGAAATATAAAATAAATAAAATAAAAACTAAAAAAAATAGAACAGATCAATGAAACCAGAAGCTGAATCTTTAAAAAGATTTAAAAAAATTGATAAACCTTTATAGACTCATCAAAAGAGAGAGGGAAGACTCAAAATCAGAACTGAATGAACGAGGAGAAATAACAAGCAATGCCACAAAAATATAAAAGATTATAAGAAAATATTATGATAAACTATATGCCAACAATTGGACAACCTAGATAAAATGGATAAATTTCTAGAAACATATAGCCTCCAAAAACGGAATCAGGAAGAAATAGAAAAGTTGAACAGACCAATTACCGGCAAAGAAATTGAATCAGTAATCAAAAAACTCCCAAGAAACAAAAGTCCAGGACCATATGGCTTCACAGGTGAATTCTACCAAACATTTAAAGAAAAGTGAATACCTATATTTCTCAAACTATTCCAAAACACAGAAGAGAAAGGAAAGCTTTCAAATTCATTCTATGAGGCCAGCATTACCCTGACACCAAAACCAGATAAAGTCCCCACAAAAAAGAGAACTACAGGCCAATACCTCTGATGAACACAGATGCAAAAATCCTCACTGAAATAGTAGCAAACCAAATCCAAAATACATTAAAAAAATCATTCACCTCAATCAAGTGGGATTTATTCTAAGGATGCAAGGGTGGTTGAATATTTGCAAATCAATCAACTTGACATGTCACATCAACAAGAGAAAAGATAAGGACCATAAAACCATTTCAATAGATACAGAAAAAGCACTTGACAAAGTACAACATCCATTCATGATAAAAACTTTCCACAAAGTAGGCTTAGAGGGAACATACATCAACATAATAAAGGCCATATATGGAAAACTCACAGCTAACATCATACTCAATTGGATAAAATAAATTGAGAGCCTTTCCCCTAAAATCAGGAACAAGACAAAGATGTCCACTCTCACCACTTTTATTCAACATAGTACCAGAAGTCCCAGCAGCAACAATCAGACAAGAAAAAGGAATAAATGACATCCAAATTGGTAAGGAAGAATTAAGACTTCCAGCATTTGAGGAGGACATGATACTATATATAGAAAACCCTAAAGACTCCACCAAAAAGCTACTAGAACTGATCAATGAATTCAGTAAGATCACAGGATACAAAATCGATGTACCATTGCACTTCTACACACTAATAATGAAGCAAAAAAGAGAAATTAAGAAAACAATCCCACATACAATTGCACCAAAAATAATAAAATACGTGGGAATAAATTTAACCAAGGAGAGGAAAGACCTATACTCTAAAAACAACTGTTAACACACTGGTGAAAGAAATTGAAGACATCACAAAGAAATGGAATGATATGCAATGCACATGGACTGAGAGAACAAATATTGTTAAAATGTCCATACTACCCAAAGCAATCTACAGATTTAATGTGATCCCTATCAAAACACCAACAGCATTTTTCACATAAGTAGAACAAATGATCCTAAAATTTGTATGGAACCACAAAAGGCCAAAGAAATCTTGAAAAAGAAAACCAAAGCTGGAGGCATCACAATTCCAGACTTCAAGATATACTACAAAGCTGTGGTAATCAAAATGGTAATGGTACTGGCACAAAAAACAGATACATAGATCAATAGAACAGAGAACCCAGAAGTAAACCCACGATCATATGGTCAATTAATCTTTGACAAAGGAGGCAAGAATATTCAATGGGGAAAAGATAGTTTCTTCAACAAATGGTGTTGGGAAAACTGGATACTACATGCAAAAGAATAAAACTGGACCACTTTCTTACTGCATATATAAAAATAAACTCAAAATGGATTAAAGTCCTAAACATGAAACCTGAAACCATAAAAATCCCAGAAGACAGCACATGCAGCAGTTTCTCTGACATGGGTCATAGCAACACTTTTCTAGATATCTTTCTTTAGGCAAGGGAAACAAAAGTAAATATAAACTATCAAAAGAAAAATCTGCACAGCAAAAGAAGTAATCAACAAAACTAAAAGCCAACCCATTGAATGGGAGAAGATATTTGCAAATGACATAGTGATAAAGAATTAGTATCCAAAATATATAAAGAACTTATACAAATCAACACCAACAAAACAAATAATCCAATTAAAAATGAGCAGAAGACATGACCAGACATTTCTCCAAAGACATACAGATGGTCAACAGACATATGAAAAGATGTACAACATCACTCATCACCAAGGAAATGCAACTCAAAACCACAATGAGATATCACCTCATACCTGTCAGAATAGCTAAAATAAAAAAATACAAGAAACGATGAGTATTGGTGAAGATGTGGAGAAAAAGGAACCCTCCTGCACTCTTGGTGGGAATGCAAACTAGTGTAGCCCCTGTAAAAAAACAGTACAGAAGTTCCTCAAAAAATTAAAGATAAACTTACAATATGATCCAGTAATTCTACTGCTGGGTATTCATCCAAACAATATGAAAACTGTAGTTTAAAAAGATATATGTACCCCTATGTTTATTGGAGCATTATATGAAAAAGCCAAATTATGGAAGCAGCCCAAGTGTCCATCAACAGATGAATGGATAAAACTGATCACACACACACACACACACACACACACACACACACACACAGAGGAATATTACTCAGCTATAAAAAAAGAATGAAATTTTGCCATTTGCAGGAACACGACTGGAGCTAGAGAGTATAATGCCAAGTGAAATAAGTCAGAGGAAGACAAATACCATATGATTTCACTCATGTGGCATTTAAGAAACAAAACAAATGAACAAAGAAAAAAAGAGACAAACCAAAACTCTTAACTGTAGAAAAGAAACTGATGATTACCAGAGGGCAGGTAGGTGGTGGGAGGGGTGAAATAGGTGAAGGGGATTAAAAGTACACATATCATATGAACATTGAGATTGCTGAATCACTATGTTGCATATCTGAAACTAATATAACACTGTATGTTAGCTATACTGGAGTTAAAATTTTTAAAAAAGAAAAAAATGAGAATGCATTATATATAATAAGTGTTTTATTTCTTGAAACTTTTAAGTTATACATATGTGTGTATATTTAGCAAATATTTTTAATAAAGATTTTATTTATTTGTCAGAGAGAGAGAGACACAGAGGCAGAGAACTCATGAGCAGGGGAGAGGCAGGCAGAGGGAGAAGCAGGCTCCCCACTGAGCAGGGAGTCCGATGCGGGGACTCGATCCCAAGACCCTGGGATCATGACCTGAGCCGAAGGCAGATGCCCAACCGACTGAGCTGCCCGGGCATCCTTTGAGTAAACTTTTTAAATGAAAAGTATCTTTTAATGAGGGTCACAAGCAAAAAAGTTTGAAAAGCACTTATATAATAAATCCTGTAGTATTATAATCTCCAAATATGTTAACAATAACACAAAAATATTTTAAAGTATGTGCTCTGTGCCAGGCAACATTCATAGTAATTTATGTATAGGTGACCCCTGAATAACACATATTTGAACTGTGTGTGTCCACTTATACACAGATTTTTTTGGATAAATACAGTACAGTACTATAAATGTATTTTCTCTTATGATTTTCTTAATGACATTTTATTTACTCTAGCTTACTTTATTGTAAAAGTACAGCGTATAATGCATATAACACAGAAACTATGTGTTAACCGACCATTTATGTTATTGGTAAGGCTTCCAACCAAGAGTAGGCACCTGGGCGGCTCAGTTGCTTAGGCGTCCCACTCTTAATTTCGGCTCAGATCATGATTTCAGAGTTGTGAGAGCGAGCCCCGCGTGGGCTCTGTGCTGGGCATGGAGCCTGCTTCAGATTCTCTCTCTCTCTCTGCCCCTCCGCCCCTCTGCCCCCCTCTCTATCTCCCTCTCTTAAAAAAAAAATTAGGCTATTAGTAGTTAAGGTTTTGGGGAGTCAAAATTTATACATGGATATGGGGGTCAGCGCCCTAATCCTTGCATTGTTCATGAGTCAACTATATTTTCTCAGTTAATCCTTGCATTAACTTTATGAGGTGGGTATTTTTATATTCAACTTCATATACTTTGAGCTACTGAGACATCAGAGGCTCTTGTAATAACATTTGATTGCATCACTATCAAATAATGCATGTTTTTATAAGTGAATAAAAGATTCTGACTCTACATCTATTAGGGTATAGTGATGGTAGAATTAAAGATACCTCTCCCCACTTTTTAGCAAATATATGAAAGTATTTTCTTAATTTTAAAATACCACAGAAAAATGGTTTGTCCAGAATTATAGTCTAACAATAGGAATATCTGGAGCCAACAGACACCATTTGACTAAATTTGCCAGAAAACAGTGTACACAGAGTACTCTGTATCACTATCCTATTTGATACCCCTCTCCCCATTGGATCCTCTCAGACAAACTGGAAGAACTGTAAGCTTGCAAACCACCACAGATTGTTTGGCATGTTCACTGCAAGAGGCACATCCAGGTTAGCAGAGAAAATCCAGGAATAATCATATGAAAAAGGGGGCCAGGCGAGCACACTATTCTCATCTTCCCTCATGTTAGGCTGGGCAAGTCTGGCCAAGTGATTCTAAGGTTCTCTCATTCTTTATAGCAAAAAAGATTTGATGGAATAACTTGACTCTTCCAGATCAATAAAAGTTGGGTCCGAAATTGGATATATACAGTGTTCAACAAAAAACTGTGTCTCAAAGAAGTAGATGATTACACTGAAATTATGAAAATTAAATTCTGTATGGAAAATCAGATTATTTTCTTTTGAAAACAAGGAAACCCCTTGTTATGTTGCAACAAAGTTCCATTTGTGAAGTGGAGACTCCAGTTTATACAACAAAGGTAATTCTAGAAGGACACTCCAAAGAAAAACACAATCAGTTTAGTATTTGCTGATTAAGTAGTATGATACCAATTCCAGTAGAAAAAGAAAAAATACTAGTTAGAAATACATGTGTCTGAAATGTAACTCATGTGCCTATAACCTGCTGTTCAGATTTTTTTCTCCTTCTCCTCTCTCAAAGCAATAAAATTTGGATTTGAGAATTCTTATGTCATATTATACAGTCTGTTTAAAACACGGAGTGCCATTAAAAAAAGAAATTCTTGGAGCATCTGGGTGGCTCAGTCAGTTAAGCGGCTGTCTTCAGCTCAGGTCATGATCCCAGGATCTTGGGATCGAGTCTCACATCTGGCTCCCTGCTCAGTGGGGAGTCTGCTTCTCCCATGCCTGCCTCCCCTCTTGCTTGTGCTTGCTTTCTACCCCCCACCCCCGTCAAATAAATAAAATCTTAAAAAAAAAAAAAGAAAGAAAGAAAGAAATTCTTATTTTGCTGCTAACCCAAGCTACAGGGTTATTTGAATCCAGGACGTTTGGATTTAAATTTCTGGAGAAGTCTAGGCCAGCCATCCTTATTTCACTTGCTGTAAAACAGTACAAGGTGCTCTATAGGGTCTAATTTACCTGTTTCCTCATCCCCAAACCCTCCAGAGGGATGAAAAATAGTAACTGATCGACCCTTTATAACATGAAAGCCACTTGGTACATATTACTAGGTAAATCAAATTTGTTTTACACCTGTATGAAAGAGTAACATTTTCATTAAGGTAGAAAATAAACTGGGGGAAACCTATGTACCCTAGAGTGGCTGAAGTGGAGTTACTAAGATCCTGGAAGGAGAACCTACCAGGATGTGATAATGATGCCAGTGAGGAACCCAGAGAACCTCTGTCTGCCTATGGCCCTCAAGTAGCATACCCAGCTAACACTGATTCTACCTCACCCCTCTCTCTAGCCATACCTCTTGCCTTCCGAATTTCTTCCTTAAACTTCTTGCCATCCTACAACATCCCATGCCTTCCACGGGCAGGGATTTACACATGTAGTTCACTCTTTCCTCAATACCTTTCCCCCAGCTCACTCCTCTTGAACGCTCTGTGACTCTTCCAGTCCCAAGGTGCCATGTCTGATTCACCTCTCTAGTCAGCTCATAGAAGATGGTAACAATGACGGAGGGACTCAGAGGTGAAGAAGAAATTACAATATTGGGTTTTGAGGAGGGTGAGGTGGATGTACAGAACACCATGAGGAACAAAACAGAGGCAGCTAATACTGCTCTGTGGCCTCTACAGACAGCCATGCCCTCTTAAGCCATAGATTGCTGTTCTCCTGACTTTCTCCCCCAGTATCTGGTTTCTGGGCTTTAGGGTCTTGGAACTCAGCTATGACCTTGTAAAACTTCTAACTCTAAGTTCCTCAACAAAATAATCAAAGAATCTAATACACTATTTAGTAGGTATCTTCCAATTCATTATATGCTTCATATTATTTAATTCTTCTTGTTCTTATTGCCCATAATCATATTTAAGCTTATATTGAGCCTTGCCTATAACATTCTTCAAACTGCTTTTTATATCTCTGATGGTTAATTTTACGGTGTCAACTTGACTGGGTCATGGGAGTGCCCATGCTAAGTATTATTTCTGGGTGTGTCTGTATGCTGGATAAGATTAACATTTGAATTGGTGGATTTAGTAAAGCAGATTACCCTCCCCAGTGTGGGCAGACATCATTCAATCTGTTGAGGGCCTGAACAGAACCAAGAGCAGAAGAAAGGAGACTTGTTCCCTTCCTGCCTGCCTGTTTGAGTTGGAACATCAGTGTTCTCTGGCCCTCAGACTGGAATTTATACCACCTGTAACTCTGACTTTCGGGCCTTTGGACTTCACTAGAATTTACACTACCAGGTTTCCCAAGTCTCTAGCGTGCAGATGGCAGATCATAGGACTTCTCAGCCTCCATGATCACATGATCACATGAATCAATTCCTCATTATCAAAATATGATATACATCATAGATATATATATAGATATACATAATATACATATGTGTATATATATATATATCTCTATATATCTATATATATATATTGTTTCTCTGGAGAACTCTATTACATTCTTTTTTTTTTTTTTTACTCAATCCAATCAATTTTATATATATGGCTGTCCTGTTTATCTTTCTGGGAAAAAAAAACTCTTATATTGATCCTATAATAGTAATGATATTAATAACAAAAATAATAATTATAATACAAACATAAAACACATAAACACAAAACTCAAAAAGCAAAAACACACACAAAAAACTCAATAGCAATTAAGACCTTTCATGAAATGAGACCTTTCTCATCTTATATTCTATTATTCTTATCAAGAACTCTTCAACTCTCTTCCTTGCAAAGACATTATATCTCCCCATGGCCACCATTTGCTCATAATTTTTCTTATAAATGAAGAAGACAGGGTAGAAACTAACACTTATTAAATACTGATCATTTGCTCATGTCATCTGTCTTAACCTGAGACACAAATTTGACTTGATTCAAAAGTTCTGATTATAAGAACAATATGAAAGCACTACAGGTGATATCTCTCAGGCAGAGGTGGAGATGTTAAAGATGGCCTCCTAGCAGAGACAATATTCTAGACTGTCTTTTAAATACCCACATTCACCTGATTCTCTGCTAAGCCATCTTCATTTCTTCTATTCTTAAGGAGCCTCCTCTAGCCTTGTTTCAGCAAGCCTTTATTTCCTATCCTCCTGCTTCCATGTGGAGGAACTTCTACTGTAATAATATTCCTGCCTCTCCTTACCACTCCTACCAGTACCCCACCCTTCATTTACTCTTCTCCATGGAGGGAAGAGTGAATTTAAGGATTTGCACAACACCTGCAGAGACCACCCCCTTTTTTTTTTATTCTTTCTTGGAACCAGCCTTTCCATAGGATGGTAAATTCTGATTTGTTCTCTGACATTTGGCCTGCCTCTATGGAGAAGTCTATCCACTGTCCAGCTGTGAATGTTACTAGGAGGATATGTTCGTCTAATTCCACAGCAAAGTATTAGGGAGCCCATTGTGGCCATACTTCCCTTGATCCACAAAGCTGTAGTTTCTATTTCCATCTGTCCGACTCTTGTCTCTTATTTGGTTCCAATCTAAGAAGTGAATATGAAATGTATTTTTTGTTCTCCTAGCTGCCTCAAACTTTCATGTCTTTAACTAACACTTATGTGCCTATGACCCCAGATACCTATCTTCATATGGTTCCTATAATACTTATTTTGTGACATGATTGCAGTCGGTACCTTCTGGATAATCTCTTTTAGTGTCTTTGCCCACTATGAACCTTCCAAAATCCACAGATTCTCTCCATGAAATTCAAGACAACTATCTTTCTCAAGATTTTAGTCTCTATGTATTGTCAAAGATTACCAACAATATATCTGCAATCATTATAGAAATAGTTTACATAAGAGGAAATGTAATGTTTTTGGACCAGAGCCTAAACACAAATTTGCAAATAGCACTCTGAATCCTCACTTGAGAGTACTTTGATTTTTTTTGATATACAGCTTAGCAAATGCAAAATTATACACATATTAGCAAGCTCATGTTCGTGCAACACAATCTCTATGCCTCTTTGTATGAGAGCCTTTTGATTATAGGGATGCTATAAAACAACTTTATATATTTAAACTTTGTTCCTTCCAGCAAAATTGCCTAACTTACCATATATATAATATATAATTATATATAAATATATAATTTGAACTATAGTTGTTTCCTTAGCTATGTCTAGTCTGATAAAATATTCAAAATATTCTCACATTTTATATGGACCTATTAAAATACCTGCAGTTTGAATGCTGGTACATTCTATAGTTTTTATGAATAATTTAAAAGATTGTGTTGTGTGGAACTAGCTGGCAATACATTCAAGCCAGGGTCTACAAGTAACGTGCACAATTGTGACAATTATCCACATTCTTTCCCTTTAAATGAACCATCAATTTGTGCCTAAATTGCTTTAATCAATAGCTCCTGATACAGTATTAGTCTACTGAGAGCATTCGTTGAGGATAGAAATTGACTAAAGAATTAGCTGATAAGAAATCTTCCCACGATCCACAGTCCTTTTAAAGAGTAATTTATATAGCTCCAAAGCAAATTAAAACAAAACAAATATATCCTGAAGGCATATTTTGGTCCTCATTTTGTTCAAATAATTTAAGACAAAGTAAAGTATGGGCACGTAAAACTTGGAATTTCATTGCAAGTTTCCTTTTCTGTCTCAACAGGTTCTAAACCATTCTACTATCCTAATTTCATTGGCCTTTCAATATGCTCAAGATTCTTTCAATTTAATGAAGAAAAACTAAACAAAAACACTCTCTCTTAATCCCATATTGCATTTCAGTATCTGCCCTTTGCCTAACATATTTCTTGCAGTTTAACTCATCCAAAATTGCTATTTTTCATTTCCTTACTCCTCTCTATAAGCAACCTACTGCCAATGGTTTCCCATCTCTATGACTCCCCTGAAACTGCAAAATCATGGTCATCCCAGACATCTACACTGAAAAATCTAATAGATCCTTCTCAGTCTTTATTTGTTGGATGCTCAGCAGCATTTGACATTCTTGACAACTTTCTCTCCTTTAAACATTTCCCCCTATATCTTAGATTCTTAGTGTTCTGATTTACCAGTCTGACTGCTCCATCTTCCTCCCCTTTGCTAGCTCCTTCTACTCTACCTCTCCCCTAACTGATGGCATTATTTAGGGCCCTCCTCCATTCTTGTTCTGTATGTTCTCCTTTAAGTGATTACATCTAATCTCATGCCTTCAATTACCATGCATATGTTTATGAATTGCAAATATTTTTCTTAAGGTAAGATATTTATCTTTGGCTTCTGACAAATATATGAAACTGGTAGAAAACTTCACTTTCAACTTTTTCTTTAAAGATTTTATTCATTTGAGAGAGAGAGAAAGAGCACAGGGAAGGACAGAGGGGGAGGGAGAAGGAGAAAGAATCTGAAGCAGACTCTGCACTGAGCGCAGAGTCCAACATAGGGCTCATTCCCACAACCACAAGATCATGACCTGAACTGAAACCAAGAGTAGGACGATTAACTGACTGAGCCACCCAGGCGCTCCTCCACTTTCAACTTCTAATCAACATGCACAAAACTCACCTTATCCCAAGAGTTTGATTCCCTAAATAGTCCTAAAGAATCCTGAATCAGGCCATCTCTCTCCATTCCCAGTATACTACCATAAAGCAGCCACAGGTGTCTCTCAGCTACTAAGAGAGCCTGCTAATGCTTCCTCACACCTAGTCTCCTCTTTAATTTATTCTCCAAGTTGCAGCCCTCGTGATCTTTCTACACTGGAAAACTGATTTTTGCATTTTTAAATTTTATTTTATTGGGGGGGGGGCACAGACAGGGAGGGAGACAGAGAATCTTAAGCTAGGCATGGAGCCTTACACAGAGCTCAATCTCACGACCCTGAGGTTATGACCTGAGCCGAAATCGAGTCAGATGCTTAACCTACTGAGCCACCCAGGTACGTCAGCATTTTTATTTAAAACCCTTCAATGATTCCCCAATGATCTTAAGTAAAAATGTAAAATCTGCATTGTATTCCAGGCCTTCTGGTATCTTGCCCCACTATAGCTCTTCAGCTTTACCTGGAGTCTCCCTATTGCTCTCTGTGCTCCATACATACTAAACTCTTATTATCTTTTGCTCCTAGGATCCTTTAACACACTCTTTTCTCTGCTTCCAAACTTTCTCTTTGGCTGGTTTCTCTTCATGGCTCAAATTACATTTTGTTCCAAAAGAACTTACTTGACCCTTACAATCCACTTAGGTCTTCCCCCGAAGAGTACCATGGCACTATACATTCTCATCATACCGTGAATCAGGTTTATTTACATACTTTTCTTTTTCATACTAATTTGTCTTCTTAATCAAACTGCAAACTCACTGAAGTCAGATAATATGCCTTCCTTCACAGATTTTTTTGCAGCTCTGTTCATGCACAAAAGAAATTCAATACACATATTTTTTGACAAAAGAGTATATGAAATGTAAATACCCTTGGTCCCAAAAAACTGGCCCCCAAAAAGCAAATATATGTCTTTAAAATATTTTAAGTATGCCAAACCTCCCTTCTAATATCCATGCAATTGTTATCATCTCTCCGAAACATCTTAGAAACATTTTTGATTTATGTACAAAACAAATACAGCAATGAAACCTGTGTATTTTCCATCCCCGTGAACTATTTTCTTGAAATAACTTTATTCATTTCTTCAACAAATACTGATTGATTGCCTACTAGGTTTTAGGAAGGCCCAAAGTACTGGGCATAGGGCAATGAAGAAAAGAAAAAGTCCCTGCCCTTACAGAGCTTGCACTCTAGTTCATGAGATTAAGAAAACAAATAAACAAGTAAAGTAGATGCCATGTTAAATAGTGATAAGTACTAAGAAGATAAATAAAGCAGATAAGGCAAATCGAAAATGTAGCTTTTATTTGTAGGCCAGTTCATTGGTTTGACAATTTTATCTAGAGCTATGACCACAGGGTTCTCATCTGAGTGAAGATGAAAGAGACAGGAGAGCTGGCTGGCCATGTATCTACGTGGGAAAAGAGTATTTCAGCAGAAGTAATAGCAAGTTCAAAGGATCTGAGGGATAAGAATGACTAAGGCATTTCAATCACAACAAGGAGGTTGGTAGGTCTGGAGCAAAATGAGCAAGATTAGTAGAAAATAAGGTCAGCTAGGAGGTAACTAGGCGGGACCATATAGGATATTAAAACATGGTAAGGATTTTGGATTTTACTCTGAGTGAAGTGGGAAGCTGTTGGAGGGTTGCGCACACTTTAGCTGCTGGAATTGGGAGTAGATCCAAAAGTAGCAAGGGCAGAATTAAGGAGACCAGTTAGGAAGCTACTGGAATAATCCAGGCAAAAGCTGACGACAGTGGCTTGAATCAAAATAATAAGAGGGAAAATGGTATAAATTGTGGGATTGGGATACACTCCGATCGTTGAACCCCTACGTCTTGCTGATGGATTAAATGGGGGGAAAGACACCAAGGTTTTTTGCCTAAGAACACAGAATGGGGTTGCCATTTAATGAAATGTGATATCATTCAAAATATTAAATAGTGTTCTGGAGCCAAACTATAATAATTTCCAGTATAGAACTCAATAGAGTGCAAAGTCTTCCTGCAGTCAAGCCAGGATAGCTTGGGCATATGCAGCAGAAGCATCTCTTTAGTAACTCTCCTCTGATCCGACTCTGTGATACTGAGAGCAGTCCTCTATACTGGATTTATTACTTACAACTGGCCATATGGAATATTACTGAGGATCAAAACCTGGACAAAAATTTAAGGAAAATTTGTGTGTGTTTATAATATATATACATATATGTGTATGTATGTATATGTTTATATACATATACTTGTGTGTATATATATATGTGTATGTGTGTTTATTTTTCCTCCCTAACAATGTATCACTTAAGCCTAAATAGTGATATTTTGATACCTGATAGATTAAAACAATGGTTTCAACTTGTTTCCAAATTTTTGGGGATATTTAAGGAAGCCAAATTTTTAAATGGGAAAACAATTCTTTTGGGGTTAAAGAAAAATAATTCTTTTATTTAGGACCTCCATCACATATGTATCTGAATACCCAAATTGGTGCAGGGACACAAGGAGAAACATGCATAAGAACACGGAACACCTCAAAACCATTGATCAAGCCTGCTGTGGAAGCTAGGAATGCAGCAATCAAAAAAGTAAATGCTGAGAAGTTTCTCCCAGATCAAACCAGGGAAACTATTTTTTTAATCCCTAAAGACAACCTTTTAGTACAAACCTATTACAAGAATAATGCATCAATTAAAGAAACTCTTCAAAATGAACAGCAAAGAAACAGCAGAAAAGCTCCTTAACTGTTGAAGATTTATTTGTAAAATTCAAAATCCTACTCGAATATGATTTATGGAAAAACAATATATTTTAAAATTGGAATTTTAACATCATCCCTTTGCTCTTTTATAACAAAATGCTTAAGCTTTAACATAAAAAAGCATTAATTAAAAATAAACCCTACTTTCTAATTCCCAGGGATACCTGATACCACTTGTTTACATAACACATGTAATGAAATAAGATTAACAGGTTTAAGTTGATATTCTTAAATCTGATATGTCCTCACCAGAAACTGTAGACGGACTGAGCTTACACAGAACATAGTTTCTATGATAAAGTCTTGTATCAAATAGTTTCAGAAATATTGTTTTCTGGAATGTTTTGTTGTTAAAGTTCTGAAAGACGTATTTAGCTTGTTTGGCTTTGAATGGCAGTGGATTTACTAAAATTCACGACTTTTTTGTTCTGTAAAGTAATTTTATGTTAGTGTAGAATCCAGGTTGGAAAATGAAATCTCAGAAGGGCCATATAAAAAAGGAAAATATTTTGTAATTTTTATGATGGAATTTTATGTGGTTAGTTTTTAAAAATAAGTTACTTCATATATTTGAAATAGATTTTTACTTGGATATGCTGAGAAGTTCATGGTATTTTTCCATGTTTATATATGTGCATGAAATAGACAGGCATATACATAATATATTTACCTAAACATCTAAAAGCATTTGTGTGACTTTTGGCCCGGATTTTTTTGTTTTCTCTCACCCCACAGCGAGGTTTAGATTTACAATAGTTCAAATTCTAGGTTTAGTACTTATCTGATGGGAGTACTCAAGTGAACTATTTATCCTTGTGAGTCTCTATTTTTTCATCTATAGAAGATAATAATTAATAGTGTTACAATATTAAATTGTACAACACATGTATAAATATGTTGAAAGTGACTTAGAAAAAAATCATAATATTTCAAGAGAAACAAGACTCAGTCATTTAAATTATTCTTCTTTCAATGTGGTTATCCTACTTTGGTTTGATCACACTTTAACCTTAATTAGAAAAAAAAATTACTTTTGCTTTATGGAGAAACAAGGTGATGTAAAGCAGAACTCGAGTAAAATAGGATTTAATGTATGTACTGCCAAATACCCTATATCTCTTGGCAAAGTTGTGCAGTCTTGAGCGATATAGTCCATTTTAGGCAGCTACAACCAGAGTTCAAAAGAGACGTGGATAAAATATATTTTATATTTCTAATACAAAATGAATCTTCCTATTAATAATTTGACAATGACAATCCATCATGCCTCACCTCATCGAAAGCTTCTGCCACACATCGTAGTCTTAGGTCTTAGAAATAATGATTAGGTGCAGCCATAAAACACACTGATTCAAAATGAAAGGTTCATTAGTCACATAATAGGAGCAACACCAAAGACTTGCACAATGAAATCTGGGATTTCCCTTTTGTCTACTTTTTGGTACTCAATCTGTTTTGGCCTGAGGTCTGCATGCAGACAGATGCCCAGAATTGATTTTTCTGCACCCTAAGGATTCCCTTTCACCTCTTTGCATTAAATTGATTGAGGTGGACAATGACTGTGCTGATATTCTAAATGGATTGTGACTCCCTCATGGCATACCTGAATCAAGGAGAAATGCAATTTGGACCATTATTTTTTTTCCACATTGCCTGTTTTTTCTGTGAGTGCCGTATGAATTCTGACCAGGGTAGGAGTAGCGCTGAAATTAACTTATTTCCCCCTTACATCATCTTCCATAATCTGAAGAAAATAGCACTGACTTGGGAATCATAAAATACCCCATGCCTAGTGAGTCTCATGTTTTCTAGATTACGTTTTCAGTCATCTAAGAATAATTCCTCACGTCCACCTCAGTATTCCTCTCTTGTAACGAGCACCAGAGGCATGCAGCAAAGCTCCCGACAAGGCTGTTGAGGCTCTGACAAGAGCCACACAATACACCAACCACTGGCTGGATGACAAGGGCTCCAAGGTTCACTTCAGAGGCATCGACATCATTTTTGGATTTAATCTTGAGACCCCAGAGCTGTTATACATCAGGTTGTAGGTCTTGTCTTTCTAATAAAAATGTCGGTGACAACCGACCAGAAGAAGACTGTACTGTCGTTATACTAGGAAAGCAGCAGGCAATGGGTACGTATTAGTGAAGTTGAGTCACTGAGATTATTACCAACATCACCTGATATTTTCAACTCTCTTAAACCCCTGATTCATTTTTTTCCCTAAAATCTCCTTGTCTTTACTCCTCTCGAATTGGTCTTCTTTTCTAGGCCATCTAATTGCAGCAATCCCTCTTCCTGCTCTCTTTTACCCTACTGATAGAGTATGAAATCTCAAAATGATAACACCTATAATATGAGAAAGGAGCAATTCACAACAACAATCCAATGGGGGAATAAGTTAATAAACTGACCATTCATAGAAACACCTATTATAAGGGATACCTTCATTTGCTACTCTTTTTTATGAATTCATTTGGAGACCAAAATGTTAAAATAATTGATATGCACATTACCAAGTTAGCACAACGGATCGATGGAACACCAATAGGGGTTTTGTGCTTAAAATATAAAAGCCACCAACATGTTCTCTACACTATTTTGTATTTTTTATAGTTTTTTTTAGAAGAACACTGGACACTTCAATTCTTTTAAATAAATGACAGAAGAGCATCTCGAAATTATGCTTAAAGATATTTCAAGGTCAATATGATGTGTTCATTCATGATATTGAGATTTATGCTTCTCTTAGAATATCCCTCTTATTTTTCATTTCTATTAACAATGATAACCCTTTTCACCTCACTACTGGAATAGCTTACTAAGTGGTATCTCCTTCATTGGTCCTTAAAATAAACTTGATATTTTTGGCTCTCTTAGAAAACCCTTAAATGACACTTCATTGTCAATAGCTGTCTTCAAACTGGAAACAAGCTTTCTACGGTGTTTGTAAGAAGACAGATCCAAGTGTGGTAGGATCTCGTTATTTCAAGTGTGGTCCAGGGACCCACAGCCTGAGTCACTTGGGACCTTGTTAAAATGCAAACTCTGAGGTTCCATCCCAGACCTCTTTATCAGAACCTATAGAACGTTCTCCAGGTGTTACATTAAGTTTTACTCTCCATATTTTAATTTATAAATTAAGAGACACTTTAAGTGTTACTAATATTTAGTGTACAGAATGATACTGGCAGCCTCATTCAGACCATTTGTTGCATATACTATTTTGAAAGAAGGTCAGAATTTGATTAAGCTGAGTCTTTCCTTCATTTTCACTTGTTTAATATATTGGAGTTTCCTTGTACATTGATATGTAGATCGAAAGATTATATAATCTAGAGTAGCATAAATCAACCTTCAACAAATATATGGCTTGTAAAGTATAAACATGAATTGACAACAGGACAAAGTATGAAGACACAAGTGAACAAGAAACTGGCAAAGCTGATTTTACTTTCCCTATTATGGGTTTGTTTCATTCATATTGTGGTGTAGGGAGGTAACAATTTAGTCATGTCTGATAAGAAATTGACCCAAGTAAGAAATTATTGAGACTATTATTGGAATTGATTCACCTAAGCTAATACTAACTAGTATAAGTGTATTTTGTACTTTAAGGTTTGCATTGACCAAATCCTAATCTTCCCTCAAATATTATATGTACTGAGTAGACTGAGTCTTTCAGTATCAATTTGCACCCCACATATTAGTAATACCATGTACTTATTTTCTAGTACGTTCAGGTTTCATGGCGAGCAAGACATTCTAAAACTAAATTACTGTGTTAATAAAGACACACTTCTGTCTCTTTTTCAGCAATGTTAAAAGTCACAATAAACCATCATGATAATCAACCTTCACATAAATGTCCTAAATTGAATATTTTGAAGTACCTTTTTAATTTCTAACTTAATAATGAAATAAACAATGAAATGAAATTATAGCATTAGGGAAAGACAGGTTTCTTCTGCTCTATCAAAGAAAATGACAATATATGGAAAACAATAGGGTGACAACTTAAACAAGTTCCTCTGCCAGCAAACTATTTTTTTCTGGTAAATTCACAGAGAGAACATTGCTGACAAGGTGAAAAACCAAGCATGTCAAATGATGTTAATTTTGGAAGGTTGCTCATGGTGGGATACAAATACGAAAGTTTTTATCCTGTTTAGCATGTGAAAAGCATAGTTTGAGATACTAAATAAGGTGTATAAAGAAAGTTATGATCTGAGTGACAGATAAACATTTAATAAAAGTGGTGAGGGACCACTATCTTTAAGTGTAAGTGGTAATAAAATAGATTCTAGAATAAGGTTACTAAGAGATACACTGCATGTGAATTTCTTTTACTGTATCCTTCCTGGAAAATGGAATGCAAGAGAAAAACTGAAGCACCAAAGACCCAAAGTGCCACAGGATGTTTTAGAAACAAACAAATAAAAACAAGATCTATAGTAAATTCTTAATAATACTCTGTGGGACAGTGATAATGAATATCGTTCACACTACAGAATGCTTTGCTGGTTTTCTCATGTAAAATAATTAAAAGAATCAGATTCAAATGTAAACTGAAAAGTCTTCTCTTATAAAAGAAAGAAAACTTACTGCCTTCCAGTAGGTTGTACCTCGTAGATGTTTTGGAAAAGATATAAACATTTTTAATCTGTCCTTCTAAGGTAATATTTTAAACAAATGAAGTTCCAAAGGACATTATGAAAAACTGTATTTGTAAAAAAATTTACTCACTTGTTTAAAAATGTCCAAAATAATCTCAGTAGGCTTTAGCCCTATTTTTTGCAAGTACAGAAAAAAAAAGTCTTCCAATTACTTTGTCAAACAACTGATTTTATTAGTGAAGACAGAGATACAACCAGCTAATGAATGTTGAAATTTTCAACATCAGCACACTTTCTATAACTGTTGAGTAAATTTGAAATGATCAACATTATTTAGTAAAAGTAAACAATGATGCACTCTTTTCCTTTGAGATTTACCTGTTTTGTTGCAGAATCATTTTCCAAGGACAAATTGCACTAAATATTAGTGCAGAACCAGCATTTGAAACTTCTTTTAAAGATTTTATTTATTTGACAGAGACACAGTGAGAGAGGGAACACAAGCAGGGGGAGTGGAAGAAGGAGAAGCAGGCCTCCTATGGAGCAAGGAGCCCGATGAGGGGCTGGATCCCAGGACCCTGGGATCTGACCTGAGTCAAAGGCAGACGCTTAACGACTGAGCCACCCAGGTGTCCCCATTTGAAACTTTTTATTACCAAATATTTAACTGGAATTAAAATAAGGATTGAAGGATTTTTTAAATAATGAAAAATCTTTAAGTTATAACGTGATTAACTAAATTGAGTTACATTCTTTTAATTCCTATTTTTGTGTTTATCATATAATAGTATAGTAAATAGTATAGTATAGTATAAAGTAAATAAAAAATAATGGAACTTCTGGAGGATATCAGATGTATTCTAAATTCCTCAATCTCCATTTTTTCTTTTTAATTTATATTTTGGGCTATAAAGGTTAATGCTTTAAAATACAATGTGTTCTTTTATACAATACATTGCAATATATTTTACTGTGATACAAATATTCTAAAGTTACTATCTGACCATTATTATATTTTTCTTTTCCCAGTTCCTCACCTTTGGTTCAAAATAAGTAGAGGATGTTTCTGTCCACAACTTATCCTCCTCATGCAAACATTTCAGCTAAGTAAATATTTATCCTCCTGTACACTAGTTGGTAGTTATAACTCATGTTCAGTTCCTTAATCTTTGGATCAATATTTCTACTCATCTTTTGCAGGCTGTTGACCACTTATTTTGAGCCATATCTTTTGTTGAATATCCCTTTTATATTTTATTTTCTGTCTCCTGAGAATCCCTCAATCCATGGAGAAGTCCTCAGCCCTTTATCTTGTACTGTACCCACTGGCACCACCCCCCCAATGCAATCTCAGCTGACCTGTTCATTCACATTTCTTTCTCCTACACCAACTCTCTAGTCCAGTGAAAACAGCCTCTCCACCTTCCCCGGGATATACCGTACATAGATGGTCTCATTTTGCAGTTTGCTTTGACCATTCCACAGCCCTAAATATGGGTGTTTTTTTTTTTTTTTTTTTGCCTCCCTGCATATCCAATACATTTCCTTCAAGACAGTTCACATTTAGGTTTGTCCTTTTCCAATATACTGAACTTATTTGTTCTCCTGAAATCCTACAATACTCATTCCCTATGCAGATAATTTGACATTGTACTTATTACTTTGTACTATATACATTGTCATATTGTATTGTTGCTCCATTACACACATTGATGCATTTTCCTATTTCACTATTTTGTGGACTTTTACAAAAATCAGCTTTGTACCTAAGAGGTTTGAACTTCCTTAAGGGGAGAGAACTGAGAGTGCCTACCATGTGAAGACAGAGTACATGCATCCTAATAAGTCTTATTAATTTGGGAAAGATTTATCAAGTATATAGAGTGCATATGTTTCTGTATAATTCATAAAATTAAGAGTTCTAACTAACTTCTATAATGCCTCAGTGTTATTAATAGATATAACTTGTTTGTGGTGAATTTTTCAAGTTAAACGCTTAAGTTCAGAAATTGATTTTATTTCTGATATCTCAAGATCATTTTTTTCTATTACTCTTCCATCTAGTTGTCTACTTTATTTCATTTGTGGAGTTAGAGTAAGTTCAACTGCCTGATCTAAACAAATAACACAAGCAATGAGCCAGACAGCCATCAATGCTCCGGTAAAACAGAAATGTAATGTGGTTGAAATGACAGAAGAAATCAAGCTGTAAACTAAATCTCAGCCTTTGCAAGGGAATCTAATTTGTGTTCATGGAAACAGAAATCTTGTTGAGAAAAGAATTATGACATATGGCATTCCATCTTTCTTCAAAAATGCTATTAAAAAGCATTATATACTTGATCTTCCTAATCATTATTGCAAGTAATAGCACCCTAGGTCCAGCTTATTTTAGTGTTAGAATCCAAAGTACACTAATGTTTTATGGTATGTTACTATGCACTCCAGGAATTTTCATAAAATTAATAAGTGAATACTCACACAATTAGGCATATATTAAGAACAATGTCACTTGTTACTTAAGGATTTTAAAAACTGTCCCTCTGGGAAAAACAATCCTCACTGCAGAGATATAGTTTTAGCCACAAAAAAGAGATAGTGTTGTTAACTGAGCATCAAGCACATTGGCACATATTTTTTTTGTGTGAAAACATGAACATATATTTTCATCTTAATAGAAGATTTGCACATTTTTTGATATCCCTTTAAAGTGAGATGGTGAAAAATTTACCATGCATCACTTCAAGTATAATAATGTGTCATCTTAAAATGTAAGTAGATGAACCACGATCCAGAAATGTAAAGGAAAACTGTGAAAACCAAGGGCAGTCAGCCATGTGGCGCACGGCAGGACACACAATGCAAAGTGAGCGAAACCATGTTAACCATGAAATTAATTCTTATTCATGAGTTTAACCCTGAAGGGATTACTCTTCCAAGCTTGTATATCAGTGTTCTTTCTTCTATCAAAATATTTTCAGGACATTTCCAAAGTCAAAGATATTTTACACTGTGCCTATGTTATATAGTTGATGTGTGAAATGCAAAGCACACATGTAGAGAAGACTTCAGTTATTTAAAAAGCAACAACAACAACAACAACAACAGTACTAGTAAATATACTTTCAACTTCATCTGTAGAGCACTGCCCAGCCTTGGATCCAGAGTTAATTATCTTCATGGCTTTGAAAGTACATGTAAGAAGCCTATGGCAGTGACCTTATTGTAAGATTATCAAATGGAGGTGAAGGCATATGAACCATAGCTGAAAGCCTATTTCTTCAGATGAATCCTTTTCAAAGTTTGTAACCTCTATTCCTCACACAGATTTTTAAAAAATGCCTTCAAAGAACATAATTTCAAAGACACGTGTACATTGGGATGACCCTGGACATATTTAGCAACATCAAACTATCCTATATAACTATGATTTTTAGTAAACACAGCCCCTTGAACATAAATATCCAAATAGTATTAGCTAATGTTACCCAGAACTGTAATTAAACCAACTTGTATGAGGATATATTGACAATCTCTGACATTTCTATTGTCACCAACTAACAAACGCATCTCATGTTCTCCACAAAGCAATTTCTTTCCATCGCTGGGCCCTGTCCTCTAATTAAGAAAACCTTCAGGGAATTGGGGTTTCCTGTGGGACTGATACCTACAGGAGCAACTCAAAAACAGGAATGACACACTCATGTACCACAGGTGTGAGTTACTCCAATTCATCCTATGTCAGTATCAGCCCTGTTATTCCCAGTGTTGAATTTTCATTTGATAGCTCTAAAAGTCAGAAATGACATTGTGACTTGTCCAATTATCTTATTTTTACCAAAGGCTAAACTTACTGAACTTTCTCACCTTTATGGGCAACAACATTTTTCTGTAAGAACCCCTCTGCTTCTTTAAATAGGTCTTTTTATATGTTCAGATTCTCCATCTTGAATGCCTTCCATTCTTCAGTTGATTACATCACATGTATTTTCAGCTCAAATTCTTAGGACCCCACTGAAGTGTCCCTAAATCATTTTGGACAGGTCTTTTCCTTCTTTATAGTCACAGCAATTTATCACTTATTTTCATTTAAGAAATAATTAGTAAGTGTCTGTGTTACGGTAACAGAATTGTTTCTGTATGTTAAAGAGGGGAGGAAACAATGTATTATAATTAATTGACTCTCAAGCACAAGTTTTACAGCTTAATCTCAAAATTACTTTTTTGTCTCATGTAAACAGGTAAGAAATAAACATTGAAGCAATGTAATACAGTGTTAAAATTGTTACAATTCATTTTTGAATGG
Source organism: Halichoerus grypus (assembly GCF_964656455.1). Lineage (NCBI taxonomy): Eukaryota > Metazoa > Chordata > Mammalia > Carnivora > Phocidae > Halichoerus > Halichoerus grypus. The sequence goes on from NC_135723.1 coordinate 45,147,484, forward strand.
GTAATGACACCTTGACTCATGAGAAGACATTCAGAGCCAAGTACCTTGTTTTTAATATAAGTATTTTGTTTTGACATGCTTAGCTATAGATGGAAAATGGACATATACATAAAAATATTCTGTATTAAAATAAAAAATATGTGACCAGAAAAATGGAACCAATACTACCTGGCTTCTTACACTAAAACGGCAGTATATTTATCCTATCAAGTGTTCTACTGAACATATTAAATATGTTAAGTTTTAAACACATGATAAATGCACAGCTCTTAATGTTCAACAGTATATATATTTTTTAATATTCCTAATTTACAACTAAATTTTCAGGTTAATATCAAGGGAAAGAAGTGCCAAATACAGTGTTTCCAGACACTGAGTGAATCCTTTTCTAATGATAAACACACAGAGAAAATAAATAAAGATACCATTTAGCTAAAGTCATAGATACATCTAAGATATTTTGAATATAATAATAAACTAGGTCCACGTGATAGGAGTCAGAGCACAGTTCTTCATCTTTCATAATATTTAATACATTTGACATAGCATATAATTCAATTAGACTTCCATTGCTTGGGTTGTTCAAAGCTATGGTAGGGCTGCAATAAGACAGTTCTAAATATTGTTTTTATTCTTTTGGTGCCAAAATCATAAAGGAAAGCCACTATTTTTCTTGATACTGAAAAGAAAAGGGCTAAGTATACTCAAAATCCTATATACAAGTGGAAAACTAAGTAGCACTAAATCATGAAGAAAAAAAAAGGCGTTCTTCGCCTTCAAAGAAGGCTAAAAAATCTTTTTGAAAATATTTTGGTGTTTATTTTATTTTGCTGACATAATGAGGAGAACATTTTATAAGTCAGAATCTGAGCACACTGGGAAAGTAGTATCAGCTGGAGAACAGTGGCTGCTTCTGAAGACAGCAGCTGTTTTATGTGTAGTGGTGATAGGGGATGGAACTGGTTACACTTCCTTGTGGCTCTGCATAAGTGGGGATGGGTAACTCACACCGATAGTACACCAGAGATATGCCATTCCTGTTCTTCAGGTGCTCTAAAAGGCATCAGTGCCACAGGAAATGCCAGTTCCCTGAGGGTTTTTTGTTAAAGGACAGGATCCAGAAAAGGAAAGAAACTGCCTTGTTGAGAACATAAGTAGGGGCTTGGCCAACATGGTGGCTTGTGGAAGGTCACCAATTATGAGAGGTAGAGTAAGGGAGGCTGTGGTTCATGCAAGATGGGTATAATTACTGGCCTGGCTCTTTCCCAAGACTTCACAAGCCTAAATTTACTACATTCACTCAGTACTTGCCATCAGTGGATACTTTCCAGAAAAATCTGTGAAAAGATGCCATTTTGTGCACAGGTAAGCCCAGAGCTGAAGACCACCTGAGGAAGTAGTCACAAACTCACAAATCATGGAGAGAGCGCCAAACTTTCATAGGCCATGAAATTAGAGCTTTGTGCCAAATGTACCATATTTTCCAAGGAATAACGTTCTATAGGAACATTTGGACTAGATAAGTATTATAATTTCTTCATTTTCTATGTTTAAATTAAAACCTAAGTTTAAAAATAAAAGATATTTCAAAAGATCTCCACAGATGAAAGCACAGAAGTTATTTCAAACATTTCAAATCCTATAAAATAGGAAATGATCATGATTTTCAAAGATATTGTACTAATAAAGGCAGCCAGTATGATCATTGAGTATGACTATGTATGTAGCAGAAAACAGACAACTGAAGAAATAGAGCCATGACTCAACAAGAGCACACCAATAGAACTAGAGAAATGGACTAAGCTGCATGACTGTCTCATTTTTCTCAGTTCTTTTAGCACTTTAAATGAATGTATCTCACTTATGGTATTTACATATACATATAACTAATGGTATAGTGTGATATGTTCTTATCTCCCCCAGTAGATCTCCAGTTTCATGTGTGCTAGATCTATGCTCAATTAACACGATACCCATAAGAACATTCAATATATTATTTTCAGACATATGTAACAAAATAGCATCTCAACAAACACTTGTTAATGCAATATAATTGAAGGAATGTAAGCATTAGCAATCCCTTTCTCTTCTTTAGAGATGGCAGTATAATTTGATGGTTAGGCATTTCGTGTTAGAACTGATGGCCTTCTCCACTTACTACCTTTGTGTTCTTTGCCAAATTCCTTCATTTCTCTGTGCCTCAGACTCCTCAATGTAAAATTCTGATGATATTTATGGTAGGTAGAATGATCCCCCCAACCCCTATCTCCCAGGACATTCCTGTCCCAATTCGTGGAACCAGTGAGTATCTCATGTTACATGGCAAGGGGGAATTAAGGTGCCAATCAGCTGACTTTAGAATAGGGAGATTATCTTGGAATATCCAGGTGGGCCTGATATATGACAAGGATCTTTAAAGTGGAAGAGGAAAACAGAAGAAGAGGTGAGTCAGAAAGATTTGAAGATGCTGTAAAGCTGGCTTTGAAATAGAAAGAAGGGGTCATGAGTGGAGGAATGTGAGTGGTCTCCAGAAGCGGAAAAAGGCAAAGAAATATATTATTACCCAGAGCCTCGATAGTGAGCAAAGTCCTGTGGTCACCTTGATTATAGCACAGTGAGACCCTTTTCAGACTTCTGACCTCCAGAGTTATAAGATCATAAATTTGTCTTAAGTTACTGATTTTCTGGTAATTTGTTACAGCAGTGATACGAAAACAATGCAATAGTAATGGGTACATCGATAGGATTCTGAGAGGAATAATATATGTAATGCATAAATAACAAGGTTGGACCCATTGTTATTAGTGAGTGGCCCAGGTTAAAAATGGTATATGCTTCATGAAGAAAGTGAACCTTGATAAGTGGACATAATTTGGCTGTGGATACTGTAACAATATAAGGAAAATCCTAAGAATAAAAACATACTTTGACCAGCAAGGAGATTACAGTGTTTCAAGAAACATGACATAAATTTGGATTGCTTTAATGGGGCCAGTAAATGGAGGGTCTTGAAATACAAAGGAATTGAAATTTAATATGATGATAAAATTAAGGATAAAAGCTTTTGAGCACTGGAATGACATATTTAGAAAAGATGAAAAATTTGGTGGAGGAAGGGAAAGAAATGAAAATCACTTTGGAGACCATTTCAGTCTGGCAGGTAAAAAAAAAAAAATAAGGAAGGTAGTATGGTGTTGAAGAAAGAAGAAATAGAATAATTAAATCACATTCTTAATTACCAAATACCATTAATTAGCAGTCACTGCCTTCCAATTCGCTATTATTTCTTACATAGACTACTTTAGTACCCCCCCCCCCAACTGGTCTTTCTATGTCTCCTCTTCTCCCTATCTTAGCCGGGTTTTCCCAGAAAGTAGAGGTAGGACAAAAGTTTACATGTTTCCCTTGAATTAGGAAGTGCAATCCCAAGGAAGAAGAAATGAAGGAAAAAGTAGGTGAGGCAGAAAAGGAGAAAGAGCCAACAGCAGGATGCATTACAAATGCTGGCTATGGACTGGTACCTATCACAACGGATTACTCATTCTTTCGAGATAACCATTTAAGAGACCACATGAGCTCCTCTGTCTCAAGACAATCTGTCTACATGCTCTCTTCTCCTAATGGTAAAGAATCATCCTAGACCGTTAATGCCACTACAACTCCAGATCACACTGCCATGGTAGTAGGTTCTCAGGCATCTTACACCTCGATGGCGTCAGTGAAGCCCTAGAATGGAAGGGGAGAGCCACAAAGCACAAGCATCCCAAGAGGCAATATCAGGTCATGCCCACATTAAGGTGGAAGCCATGGTGGCAGGGTTAAACGAGTGGTCAGCAGCCTCCAAGAATGGTGTAGCTGAGAGTATCTGCTGAGGCACATTAGAGGAATGTGATGCACTTCTCGGCAGTGTTCACAGAGCACGTGGAATGATCATTTTAGAAGCTAAATTAAGACTGTGTCAACCTCCAATAATTCTGCACTGCATTTATAAGACGACTCATACTCTTTGCCATGACACCCAGCATCTTTCTAACCTCATCTCTTCTTTGCCTACTTTGCTCCAGCTGTGCTGGTCTTCTTGCTGTTAATAAAACATACCATTTCTTTTCCCTTCCAGCATTTGGACACTTAGGAAAGGCGTTCCCTTTGCCAGAAATATCCTCTACGGACTCAAATGGCACTCTCAGCTCATTTGGTGTTTTCCCAAATGTCAGCTGAGAGACGCCTTCCCTATATTTCAATGCACCTACCTCCTTCCACAGCATTTTATTTTCACATACCTATCTTTAGCTCATGTTATAGTACTCACCAATACCTGAAAGTATATTATGCATGCAATTACTTACTACTCTAGAATCTGCTTTTCTCCACTGGAATGCAAACTCCACAAAGTCAGAAAGTTTGTCTTGTTCCCTACTATTTTACCAAAATCTGGAACACAGTAAGCACTCAATAAATACTTGCTAGATGAGTGAATACTGTTTTTGAAAAAAAAAAAAAAATCCCAGAAGAAAAGGAATTGCTATTTATTAAATGGTCACTATATAAATTATTATTCAAATTGGGACACTGAAGAGAATGTTAACATCTGCTAAGTACCTATTATGTAATTAATCACATAATTCCTTGTCCAAATTGGGAACGTGTACGGAGGCACTATTAATAATTACACCATAACAGTAGGCACACAGTTGCCCTTGTGTCCTAAGTACTCCACCAGGTGTTAAATATAGCTTTTCCTCTTGACGTATACAATATTTTTTTTCTTTGTAAGATTACCTTGCTTCATGGTCTTGACTCAGCAAAGACCATTTTAATTCACCTTTGGTGGGAAAGTGAATCCCTGCTTAAGAGATCTAAGAGAAAAACAGATTCCTCTTCATCTAAAAACATTCATGCCACGCCAAGTTCTGAGTGTATCTTTATTCATTATCCTGTGACCCACCTCTCCCCCATCAGCAAAATATTGAAATATACTTTAATTTTATAGGGATATATGCTATTTATGCACTGAAAAAATAAATATTGGCAATAAGCTCATGAGTTATTTTTCAGTCAAATTCTCTAATACTATATCATCTTTATAATAGATGAAATATTGGGGACTCCTGGGTGGCTCAGTCAGTGAAGCGTCTGCCTTCGGCTCAGGCCATGATCCCAGGACCTGAGATCGAGTCCTGCATCGGGCTCCCTGCTCAGCAGAGAGCCTGCTTCTCCCTCTGCCGCTCCCCGTGCTTGTGCACGTGCTCTCTCTCTCTCTCTCTCTCACCCTCTCTCTCTGACAAATAAATAAATAAAATCTTTTAAAAAATAATAATAATAGATGAAATACTGGATAGGTAGAAATGAAATATTGATTTCATTAAATTTTTAAGCTGTGAGCATTCATTGGTTAAAGTAAATCTGAGATAATAATTATTTTTAAATTATAAGGCTAAAACCTCTAGGATGGGAAAAGGAAAGTAAAAAGTAATATATATATATATAGTATCTATATAAATGAATTTTTGAATAACTATGTTGATGACAGAAACAAAGAATAAAGTTTTCATATCATTCCCAAACTATTTGTACTTCAAGTAATTTTGTGTTTTCCTTGGCAATAATATTTATAAAAGTACCTTAAATCTGTATATGTTTACTGTTTTCAAAGTTCTATGTGTATACATTATTTCATATGGTCCTCATATACAAAAAATATCCTTATGTTCTATAATGCTGGTGTGGTCATTTTTATTTTATAGATTTAGGTGCTAATTCTTAAAGATAAATGACATGTCCAAGGTCAAACAAGGCTTTAAGGTAGGACTTAAACACAGGCCACCTAAATTCATATTCCTTCTATTTCTTCAAAACAAATCTTTAGCTTTTAACTTTAAGAGTACCAAAAAGTTGTAAAATCAAAATTGAATCTGCTTCTTGCTGGAAGTTCCCAAAATCAGAGGCAGCATAAGAACAAGAGACATAAAGACAGTTAAAAATATATATAATTAAAAAGAAATATGATCAGATTCAAAATTCTTTGTGCCAAGCAGGATGGGGAGAGAAAAAATAATGAAATTACTTTGTTTTTTAGTTATTATTTAAAAATTTGACTCCTCTTCTTTGTGATTAAATTAGCAAAAATCAGATTTTTGCCTACTGCCTCAATTTGAATAATGACTTGTTTCAAAAATACATACATACCTATTAACAAAATTCTCAAACCGAATCATTATATAAAGCTTGATATGTTGACAGCGTACACTCTAAGAACTCATTGTCCAATAGATGAAGGTCTCAGATGCATCACCTAGAAATTCTATATTCATTTTTCAACATTTTTTTACAGTTTTACTGAGAAATAATTGCTATATATCATTTAAGATATACAGCATGATGGTTTGATTTACATATATTGGGAAATTTTTATAACAGACCCGGCTAATATCCATCTTCTCATATAGACACAATAAAAAGAAAAGAAGGAAAAGTATTTTTCTCCATGTGATGAGGATTCTTATGATTCTCTCTTTTAACATCTTTCCTATATTATCATACAGCAATGTTAGTTATAGTCATCATGTTGTACACTACATCTCTAGTATTTGTTTACCTTATTACTGGAAGTTTGTACTTTTGACCACCTTCCTCCAATTCCCCTCCTACCCCTGTCTCTGGTAACCACAAGTCTGACCTTTTTTTCCTGAGTTTGGTTTTTTGTTTTTGTTTTTAGATTCCACTTATAAGTAAGATAATACAGTATTTGTCTTTCTATGTCTTATTTCACTTAGCATAATGCCTTTGAGGTCCATCCATACTTTTGCAAATGTTAGGATTTCCTTGTTTTGTTTTATGACTCAATAATACTTCATTGTGTGTGTGCTGCATCCTTTCATCTGTCGGTAAACACTTAGGTTGTTTCCATGTCTCGGCTATCGTAAATGTTGCTGCTATGCACACGGGAGTACAGATACATTTTCAAGTTAGTTTTTCTGTTACCTGTGGATAAATACCCAGAAGTGGAATTGCCGGACGAAACAGTAGTTCTATTTTTAATTTTTTTGAGGATCCTTCATACTATTTTCAATAGTGACTGTACCAATTTATTATCTTACCAACAGTGTAGAAGGATTCCCTCTTTCCCACATCCACGCTAGCATTTGTTATCTCTGGTGTCCTTTTTATTCTCAGAGAAAATTCACATCCTTTCAGCTGAAAAGGAAAACCTTTGTGCATGTCACGTGCATTTGCAGTGATTGCCAGGAGACTTGGATGTTGCTATTAATAAGGATCCCTGCTGTTACTGCACTTCATGATTTATCTCTGTCACATCTAAGTGGGAGGAGGTCAGATCAGACAGAGGAAGCCATTCATTCAAAGGTGGCATTTCTCCTTCCGCAGCCAGTGCTTTAAAACAGTAATTCATACTTAATTAATGGCTGTCTTTTATATCACGAGTTTGTTCATTTCAGCTTACAATACAAACTGCTACTTTCTAATATAATTCTTCAATAATATTACCATTAAGGTTAGAAGTGTCCTTCTGCAGTGAGAAGTCTTGTCTCCTCTCCCCTACTGAAGAAATCAGCTACTATGTCAAGGTTCGTTCAAAGGATAAAGGCCAAGAAATTTTATGATTTAAAACACTGTGCTACATATTATTGCCTTTCCAAATTCTAATTTATAGTCAGTGACATTTGTTTACCTATTCTCTTTCATTAACATTTATGAAAGCATACAAGTATTTTATAGCCCTAATAGATGAGATACTTAGCAATGCTTTATTGACTTTCATTATCTTTACAAGGCAGCTCAATAATAAATAGTTGAGGTGTTCAGAATGTAACACCAGACCTACTTTTACTGGTACTGTGTTTCTCTTTTTTTTTTTTAAAGATTTTTATTTATTTATTTGACAGAGACACAGCGAGAGAGGGAACACAAGCAGGGGGAATGGGAGAGGGAGAAGCAGGCTTCCCTCTGGGCAGGGAGCCCGATGCAGGGCTTGAACCCAGGACCCTGGGATCATGACCTGAGCTGAAGACAGACTCTTAACGACTGAGCCACCCAAGTGCCCCTGTTTCTCTATCTCTTAAACCTGAAATTTATAGCAACTGGAAATAAATTTATCATCCACTGGAAATATTCATCTAGGTCTGAGAGATCAAATTTATCTTCTGCATGTTCTCTAAGTATCTCATCAATTTGGGGATGGGTTCAAAGGAGAGCAATGCTTCCTTGAGACCATCAATAATTAAAAATAAACATTGCCCTCCCTTTTGTAATCTAATATTACCCATGCTGGTTTCAGGATTTATTTTCAGTTACTACATTTTAATATATTCCTTTTAGTATATAATGTGGTTTTTTTTTTTTTTTTTTTGATGATATAGTTTGTCCTGGAAACTGCCATCTCACTCAAGACAAACTACAAGGTCACATGAAGACTAAGTACAAGGTGATGTGAAAACTCACTTATTATCTCCTGTAAAACACTCAGATTTTTATTAATAGATTGAGATCTGTCTGTTCAATCCTATGCTATGACCACCAACCAGTATCTCTACCATATGTGATATTCAAGCTGCCCATAAAGAAGTACAAGGGTCTTGTTTTTAAAAAATTCAAGTTTTACCAAACACACTCTTAACTATAGAGAACAAACTGACGGTTACCAGAAGGGTGGTGGGGGAGGATGGGTTAAATAGGTGATGGGGATTAAGGAATGCCCTTGTGATGAGCACTGGGGTGTTGTATGGAAGTGTTGAATCACAAAACTGTACACCTGAAATTAATATACACTGTATGTTAACTAACTGGAATTAAAAAAAAAACTTTAAAAAACAGATACACAGATCAATGGAACAGAATGGAGAACCCAGAAATGGAACCTCAACTCTAGGGTCAACTATCTTCAACAAAGCAGGGAAGAATATCAATGGAAAAAAGATAGTCTCTTCAACAAATGGTGTTGGGGAAATTAGCACATGCAGAAGAATGAAACTGGACCACTTCTTTACACCATACACAAAAATAAACTCAAAATGGATGAAAGACCTAAATGTGAGACAAGAATCCACCTCTTTGACCTCGGCTGCAGCAACTTCTTGTTAGACACGTCTCCAAAGGCAAGAGAAGCAAAAGCAAAAATGAACTATTGGGACTTCATCAGGATAAAAAGTATTTCACAGCAAAGGAAACAGTCAACAAAACTAAAAGGCAACCTGTGGAATGGGAGAAGATAGTTGCAAATGTCTTAACAGATAAAGGGCTAGTATCCAAAATCTATAAAGAACTTATCAAATTCAACACCCAAAAAAACCCAAAATATTCAGTCAAGAAATGGGGAGAAGACATGAATAGACATTTCTCCAAAGAAGACATACAAATGGCCAACAGACACATGAAAAAACGTTCTGCATCACTCGGCATCAGGGAAATACAATTCAAAATCACAATGAGATACCACCTCACAGCAGTCAGAATGGCTAAAATTAACAACTCAGGAAACAACAGATGCTGGCGAGGATACAGAGAAAGGGGAACCCTCTTACACTGTTGGTGGGAATGCAAATTGGTGCAGCCACTCTGGAAAACAGTAGAGAGGTTCCTCAAACAGTTTGAAATAGAGCTACCCTATGACCCCAGCAGTTGCACTACCAGGTATTTATTCAAAGGATACAAACATAGTGATTCAAAGGGGCACATGCACCCAATGTTTATAGCAGCAATGTCTACAACAGCCAAACTATGGAAAGAGCCCAGATGTCCTTCGACAGATGAATGGATAAAGAAGATGTGGCATATATATATATATATATATATACACACACACACACACACACACACACACACACACACACACACACACAATGGAATATTACTCAGCCATCAAAAAGAATGAAATCTTGCCATTTGCAATGATGTGGATAGAACCAGAGGGTATTATGCTAAGCAAAATAAGTCAGTCAGTGAAAGACAAATATCATATGATTTCACTCATATGTGAAATTTAAGAAGCAAAACAGATGAACGTAAGGGAAGGGAAGGAAAAATAAAGTAAGACAAAAATTAAGAGGGAGGTAAATCATAAACACTGAACTCTAGGAAACAAACTGAGGGTTGCTGGAGGGGAGATGGGGGGAAGGGATAATTGGGTAATGGGCATTAAGGAAGGCACTTGATGTAATGAGCACTGGGTGTTATATGCAACTGATGAATCATGAAATTCTACCTCTGAAACTAATAAAAAAAACTTTAAAAAATTCAAGTTTTAGATAAAAAGAACAAATTACAGAATATTTCTTAAGTAAATAAACTTTGAGCATATTGCTAACTTTTGATGGCACCTACCACATTCTTCCCCCTGCAACCACCTGAAATGTAAGCCAGTCGTCAGACATTTAATACAGATGAGACTGACATGGCCTGATGCTAATATATCACTTCAGAGGTTCTTAGGCTATTTCCTTCTAGAGATGCCTTGATTTTTAACAAACCAAAATTAATTCACACAGATTTCACAGAAATTTAACATCTCCTAACTTTTCACATGCTATGTTGGGAACTGAAAGTAAATGTTTTTAATATAATAAATGTCCTGTTAGTAATAGTCTAGAAGGAGAGGAGGGTTTTTTTGTCCTTAATATAACTGACTTGTTGCATTAAAATTAAGCCCTCCATTCATACTGACTCATGTACCAAAACATGTGGCAACAAATTTATAAAGTAAGTCTTCTCTAATACCCAAAGATTGTCTCATGGATGGTTATGTGCTTGTTTTCATTAAAATAAGTAGCTAATAGGTATTAGTATCAATTTTTATGATACCATATCTACTTGACCTTTTCTTTTTTACTTCACCTTTTAATAAACTGAAAAGTGAATTCACTTGGTATATTCAATCATTGCATTTGTTCTTCTATTTTGTATATAAATATTTATTTTGGATTAATTAAAGAATTTTAGAAAAGTTGCAAAGATTGTATTGAGAGCTCTGATATAACCTTTACACAATTTTCCCTAATGTTAATATCTTTATATTATAATGGCACATTTGTTAAAACTAAGAAACTAACGTCAGTATATTCTTATTAACTGAATTGCAGGCTTCACTTGGATTTCACCAGTTTTTCACTAATATCTTTTTACTGTTTCAAGATCCAATCTAGGATTCCTTCATTGCATTTAGACGTCATGTCTCCTTAGCATACTCTAGACTATGACAGTTTTTTGGGATGGAGTGCCTTCTCATCCCAAAATGTAAGGAATAGATTATTTCAACATGACATTACTAGGGATGTCAAATTTGATCATTTGGTTAGGGTGATATTTGCCAGGATTCTCCACTGTACAGTGACTATTTTTCCTTATCGTTACTCCATTATTTGGAAATGAGTCATTAAATTCACCCCACAGGGGTGCCTGGGTGGCTCAGTTGGTTAAGTGTCTGCTTTCGGCTCAGGTCATGATCCCAGGGTCCTGGGATTGAGCCCCGTGTCAGGCTCCCTGCTCAGGGGGGCAGGGAGGGGCCTGCTTCTCCCTCTCCTTCTGTTGCTCCCCCTGGTTGTACTCTCTCTCTCTGTCAAATAAATAAATAAAATCTTTAAAAAATAATAAAGTAAAAAATAAAAAATAAATAAATTCACCCCACCATCTCCAGGTTAAACTCCACCTTCTGGAAGAGGGGAGTGGCAATCTAGTAAGTCATAAAGAATATTTGTCCTTTCTCCCCAGCCCTTATATTTAAAATATGATAACATTATCACCACTGCCTCCTATCAATAGTGTCTGCTTTCCAGAGGTGAATATCATTCACTAACATATGAATGTATCTAATTACAAAGTAATTTGAAGTGAAAATTTTTTGATGGTATTACCAATTATTGGTCTCTTTAGCTTTCCATATGAGAAAGGAAATGCATTTTCTCCTTCTGAAATGACTAGTTTTCATATTCTAATGAAAAGAGATTGTACCTAAAAGTGAGAATCTAAAATGATTACTTCCAATGAGAAAATCATATTATACTTATTAAACATTTTATAATGTCTTATACCTTTAGCAATTCTTACAATCATTTTCATTAATTGTTCTTCCTTTAAAGATACCATATGAGGTAGACCTAGTGATGAATACAAAGATGTGCACTTGGTCTGCTTCTAAGTCTAGATGAGTTTACTTATGATTCTAAACCTCTCTCCCTCTCCCTTAAGTAAGTTTAAATTAAAAATAAAGAGAATTTAGGAATACTGAAATATAGAGAAATTCCGTCAAATTGTTAAATGACACAAATATACTTATTATTAGAATCTAAATTAATTATGTCAATTTGGCTTATTACATTTACTCATGTATTCTTTCATTCTGTAAGTTTTAAGTCTAACACATGTCAAGCTATCCTGGAGATGCATACAGAAAAAATAATCTCTACCTGTAAGGAAATGATCACCTAGTATAGGCAGATAGATACATAAATGAACAATAATCTTACAGTGAATATGTACTGCTGTAAAAACAGAAAAGGGGAGCTCGTGTGGCCAAAGGCAGGAGAGTTTAATTCCTCTATCAGGCTATGGAAAACATCTTGGAGAAAGTGACATATACTTGGAGCCTTAACGGGGGCATTAACCAGCAGAATAATGGACAAGTAGAGATTCTTGGCAGAGAAAAGTATAGAAAAGTATATACGAAGCCACAGTGATATTTGCAGATCAGGCCACTTTCAGGGAAATACAAATAGTTCTTAGATGACAGACTGTGTGTGGCAGTTGCAGATAAGAGGGCTGAAGAAATGACCAGTGGCTAAATCATGAATGGACTTATGCTAGGTGAAGGAATTTATCCTTTAGCCTAAAGGCTAAGAAATTCTAAGCAGGGGAGGTTTTGTTTGTTTGGGGGGTTAAATTTTATTTATTTATTTATTTGAGAGAGAGGGAGAGAGAGAGAGAGCATGAGCATAAGCAGGGGATAGGAGGCAGAGGGAGAGGGAGAAGCAGATCCTGCTGAGCAGGGAGCCCAATGCAGGGATCGATCCCAGGATCCCAAGATCATGACCTGAGGCAAAGACAGATGCTTAACTGAGACACCCAGGCACCCGGGGGAGTTTTATATAATATAATTTGTATTTTTAAGAACAGTCTGGCATAGTGTCAAGACAGAGAGGCCAGGTAGAATGTAACTGCAGTAGAGAAAGTAGGAGGACCTGATATAGCAGTGGGAATGGAGGAAGGTGAGTTATTTGCCAAGTTGTTTAGAAGACAAAATTGATAGGACTTGGTGAACTGATTAAATTTCAATAGTGAAGGTCAGGTTTCTCTTTAGGAAAAGCTTGGGTAGGAGGAGAATGAGATGAAGGTTGTTTCAGATAATGGAGGTGACTGTTCAAGTTGTTCATGAATATTACTAGTGGGTGACTGGAGATGAAGCTGTCCCCTGATTAATGACAGTAATTTGTTCATGAAAACATTTAATAGTATGAAAAACTATATACCAACAAATTGGACAACCTGGAAGAAATGGATAAATTCCTAGAAACATATAAACTATCAAAACTGAAACAGTAAGAAATAGAAAACTCCAACAGACCAATTACCAGGAATGATACTGAATCAGTAATCAAAAAACTCCCAACAAACAAAAGTCCAGGACCAGCTGGCTTCACAGGAAAACCCTACCAAACATTTACAGAAGAGCTAATACCTATTCTTCTCAAACTACTCCAAAAAATAGAAAAGGAAGGAAAGCTTCCAAATTCATTTTATGAAGCCAGCAATACCCTGATGCCAAAACCAGATAAAGACCTCACTAGAAAAGAGAACTATAGGCCAATATCCCTGATGAACATGGATGCAAAAATTCTCAATAAAATACTAGAAAATTGAATCCAACAATACATTAAAAAATAATTCACTATGATCAAGTGGGATTTACTCGTCAGTTGCAAAGGTGGTTCAATATTCACAAATCAATCAACATGATACACCACATTAATAAAAGAAAGGATAAAAGCCATATGATCATTTCAATAGATGCAGAAAAAGCATTTGACAAAGTACAACATCCATTCATGATAAAAACTCTCAACAAAGTAGGTTTAGAGGGAACATACCTCAATATAATAAAGGCCATATATGGAAAACCTACAGCTAATACCAACCTCAATAAAGAAAAAATTAGAGCTTTCCTTCTTTGGTCAGGAATAAGACGATGATATCCACTCTCACCACTGTTATTTAACATAGGATTGAAAGTCGTAGCCACAACAATCAGACAACAAAAAGAAATAAAACGTATCTAAACTGGCAAGGAAAAAGTCAAACTTTCACTATTTGCAGATGACATGATACTCTCTATAGAAAACCTGAAAGACTACAAAAAAGTGCTAGAACTGATACACAAATTCAGTGGAGCTGCAGGATATAAAATCAATGTATAGAAATTGGTTGCATTTCTATACACCAATAATGAAGCAGCAGAAGGAGAAATTAAGGAATCAATCCTATTTACAATTGTACTGAAAGCAATAAGATACCTAGAAATAAACCTAACCAAAGAGGTGAAAGACCTGTACTCTGAAAACTTTCAAACACTGATGAAAGAAATCAAAAAGGACACAAAGGAATGGAAAGACATTTCATGCTCATGGGTTGGAAGAATATTGTTAAAATGTCTATACTACCCAAAGCAATATACACATTTAATGCAATGCCTGTCAAAATGCCAACAGCATTTTTCACAGAGATAAAACAATCCTAAAATTTGTATGGAGCCACAAAAGACCCCAAATAGCCAAAACAACCTTGGAAAAGCAAAGCAAAGCTGGAGGCATCACAATTCCAGATTTCAAGCTATATTAAAAAGCTGTAGTCATCAATATAATAAGATACTGGCACAAAAATAGATACATAGATCAATAAAACAGTAGAAAACCCAGAATTGAACCCACAAATACATGGTCAATTAATCTTTGACAAAGCAGGAAAGAATATCCAATGGGTAAAAGAGTCTTTTCAGCAAATGGTGTGGAAAACTGGACAGTAACATGCAAAAGAATGAAACTGGGCCACTTACTTACACCATACACAAAAATAAATTCAAAATGGATAAAAGACCTAAATGTGAGACCTAAAACCCTAAAAATCCTAGAAGATGATTTACAGGCAGTAACTTCTTTGACTTTGGCCATAGCAACTTCTTTCTAGATGTCTCCTGAGGCAAGGGAAACAAAAGCAAAAATAAACTACTGGAACTACATCAAAATAAAAAGCTTCGGCACAGTTAAGGAAACAACCAACAAAACTAAAAGACAACCTACTGAATGAGAAAGGATATTTGCAAATGACATATCTGATAAAGGGTTAGTATCCAAAATATATTAAAAACTTATAAAACTTGACACCCAAAAGAATCCAATTAAAAAATGGGCAGAAGACATGAACAGACATTTCTCTAGAGAAGACATACAGATTGCCAACAGACACAAGAAAAAATGCTCAATATCATTCACCAGAATGGTTAAAATCAACAACACAAGAAACAACAGGTGCTGGTGAGGATGCGGAGAAAGGGAAACCCTCTTGCCCTGCTGGTGGGAATGCAAACTGGTGCAGCCACTCTGGAAAACAGTGTGGAAGTTCCTCAAAAAGTTAAAAATAGAACTACCTTTGGATCCAGCAATTACACTACTCGGTACTTACCCAAAGAATACAAAAGTCCTAATTCAAAGGGAGACATGCACACCTACGTTTACAGCAGCATTATCTACGATACCAAATTATGGAAACAACCCAAGTGTCCATCAATAGATGAATGAATAAAGGAGATGTGGCGTCTATATACACATATATGTATATATACCACACACATACACACACACATATATATACACCACACACACATATACACATCTGCAATATTAGCCATGAAAAAGAATGAAATCTTGCTATTTGCAAGAACATGAATGGAGGTAGAGAGTATTAAGGTAAATGAAATGTCAGTCAGAGAAAGACAAGTACCATATGGTTTCATTCATACATGGAACTGAAGAAATAAAACAAATGAGCAAAGGGGGAAAAAAG
Source organism: Halichoerus grypus (assembly GCF_964656455.1). NCBI lineage: Eukaryota > Metazoa > Chordata > Mammalia > Carnivora > Phocidae > Halichoerus > Halichoerus grypus. The sequence continues at coordinate 45,163,543 of NC_135723.1, forward strand.
AGATAGAGGTAAACCAAGCAACACTCTTAATTATAGAGAACAAACCCAAAGAATGTACATCAAGTGTAAACCCTAAAGTAAAGTATGGACTTTGGGGGACTACAATATGTGAATGTACGTTCATTCTCGTTAACAGATACACCATTTTGGTGAGTAATGTTGATAATGGGGAGGCTATGCATGTGTGGGGGCAGGGATATATGGGAAATCTCTATACTTTCATCTCAGTTTTGCTGTGAACCTAAAACTGCTCTGAAGAAGTCTTTAAACGCTGTTAAAGGTATTAAAATATAAAGCTTTCTGTTCTAAAAATATTTTATTATTTATAAAATATAACTGGGGCAATCATGATGATTAAATAACATGAGCTTATAAATTACAAAAATATTTTTATGTCACAATTTTATGTATTTTATTAATGTGACATCTTTATTGATCACAAGATTTTTCTGCTCATATTTCTGCAAACTCATTTATTAGATCATCACAATTTGTACTTTTATACTTCATTATTCATTAATAAAACTGAAAACAATGTCAGTTGCTCTTGGACAATGTAAAATTGCAAGTAACTTGATAATTTTTAATTCTCAGAAAGATCTTTCTTCTGATGCAACTGGTATTGGAGTTAAGAGTATTTTATAAGATGCATAGGATAAACTCTGATTATTTTGAAATATAAATTTTAAAACAACTAGAACTGGTGATTCAACATGCAAAAAATTTCTAGAAAGTTTAACTCCATAGAAATTAGTGTAGTATAAGTTTTAATTCAACGTTAATTGTAAATTTATAGAATAGCATTTGACTGTTGCCTCTGACATTTCCTATAACTTGTAGTTGTGCAAGAAACTAGGTGTGGGCTTATAATTTGTACGTAACTCAAAATGTCTATTCATGTAATCTTTTGCTGGACCTTCAATTATAGAAAAAAATATTTTAAAAGTTGTCTTTCTCTTTAACCAGTTCATCTGAAGGCCATATGAAAACTGTGTTCTTTTCCATTGACTGTGATGGTCTTTAAATTTAATTTGTATTTTTAAACCTGTATTAGTTTTGCAATGATACAGTATTTTCAGAATTAGAAATTCTAAACTTTTGTAAGAATTCTTTTAACTCCCTGACATACTTTATTGCAATGTCCACTTATACACTATTATTATTTTTTTTTTTTTTTAAAGATTCCATTTATTTGACAGAGAGAGACACAGCGAGAGAGGGAACACAAGCAGGGGGAGTGGGAGAGGGAGAAGCAGGCCTCCCGAGGAGCGGGGAGCCCGATGTAGGGCCCGATCCCAGGACCCCCACTATTATTTTTAATAGCTTATTGACAAAGTTTACTGCCTGACCACCTGGTCCAGCCCTCAGGACAGATAGCTCATATTTACAGATGTTGTAGGTATGGAACTGAATAAAGGACAGGCTCCCCAGGAGTCTCAGCACGGCCAGCGTATGGAGTCCTTCCTCTCTGCTAAGGCTTCGACATGCGCCATCGCCGTTTATGCTCTAGCTGCCCCGTCACCACTGTCAATCTGGGCCTAGTTTCCAGATTAAGGAGGGGCTCATCTTGGAGCTGCACTGCCTTCTAGAGTGCTCGGAGGCATGAGACTACATTTGTAAAAGCTCAAGAAAATCTCTCTTTGAAAAGATGAATATGCTTATAAACTCCTAGTAAAACTGATGAGAGAAAGAGAGAGGGAACACAAATTACCAATATCAAGAATAAAGAAGGGGTATCACTACAGATTTTAAGAGAATCAGATCCAGAATTTACAGAATTAGTTCATGAATATCACTAAACAAACACAGCAACATGAACAACAGTAATAATAGGAACAAACAGCAACTCTGTGGAGAGGGAAGACTATAATTTCCAGACCTGTCACATTTTACTGAATTTCCAGTTTTGAAAAAATATAATTAGAAGTCATACAAAGAAACTGTAAAATTTGGCTTATTTAGAGAAAAGAGCAATCAGTAGAAACTATCATCGAAGAAGCCCTGGACAAAGAGCTGGATTTTAAGGTTTTTAAAGATTTCCTGGACAAAGATTTTAAATCAGTTATGATAAATATCTTTAAAGAAAAAAAGGAGACCATGTCTAAAGGACTACAGGAAATTATGAGAATGCTGCATCACAAAATAGAAAGTGTCAGTAAGGAGAATGAATTTATAAAATGTAGGGAGTAACTGGGAGTAGGGACTCCAGGTAAGGGAATGTTACGGTGGTATAAAGATCATGGGTTTAGTCGTCTGCACTACAATGGAGAAAAGACACACTTAATTGCCATGATGGAGCTGCGCAGAGGATTCAATTAGCAACTGACAGAAAAAAGGGAATGAAGTAGAGGAAACACATAGCTTTAAGACTTAAAGAATATTACTATTGGAGAAGTTACATATTTACTACTGTACCACTATCAGTATGGATCTTTCTTCTGATTCTGTCAAGATGGTCTTCTTAGAAAAGGCTTTTTAAAATGAATTTTTATTTCTGCTTCTATATTTTATGTCATGCAATTAACACTGCCTGAAAAGTAAGCAAATCCTGGTAATTTTTCAAAATTTGTCTCGATGCTATCTCCTAAAACCTTTCTTGCTTCAGCCACTATAGTCATAGCTGCTTGTATTTCCTAGAGCATGACTGATTCTACCAGATACTGTATGTCTATAACTGGGAATGATTTTGCCTATGAAAGGCCATATGGCATTATGTGGAGACAACTGACAATGTTGCAGACTGGGGAACTGTGCTTCTGCCATGCAGTGGGTAGAGGGGCCAGAGATGCAGCTGAGCTTCATACAATGCAAAACACAGCCTGCCCAAAGAATTATCCAGTCAAAAATACTGCTAGTGTCAAGGTTAAGAAACTCTGGTTTAGGTAAATATATAATAGGTGGATGATTCATACAAATCCTGAATAAAGTTATTTCTAAAACTAGCAAGCATCCACATTGAGTTATAATTCCAACTAAAAGCATAAATATGAAAATTCTGTGGTCATAGGCAAAAATCCTAAATCCAAGAACTCCCTAATACAGGTGTGTCAGCGGGGGTCCTCCATTAGGCAGATACCAAGATGGGATCAACATGCAAGATATTTATGGAGAAAAATGCTTATTAACGCTAACAGGGAAGGGACAGCAGTCATGGAGGGCCTTTCAGACTCTGATGCAGTTCTCTCACCTATGACAGAGGTGGGGAAGAAAGGATTAGGTAGGAAAAGCCTCAGACCGTGGTACAAGTCTAAGGAAGTCTCAGTTAAGCCGATGGAAAGTGATTGGACCAAAATACCAATTAGAAGAATCCCATGTGGAGCAGAATATCTTGGCTCCAGGATCCCTGCTGTGCACAGTCACTGGCTGGGTAAAGCCCAAGAGAAGTGTGGTCTTGGTGTTGACACTGCAGTTGATGAAGAGGTGAGGCTGACAGTGAAGCATGCTTCCTGCAGCAAGTTCTCTCAGAGATCCGAGCAATAGACTTCCATGACCACCAAAACAGTTACGTGAAAATCATTCAAGAGAAAATCTTTTTGCTTGTTTGTCTACCAGCTTCAATAACACAGTTGAAAGAATATTATCTAATAGCAAAATGAAAAGAGAATGTTAAATTTAGGAAACTAGCTGTGTTATTCACTTTGAGGTTTGACCAGTAGATTTAATATTTCTGAGTCAACAAATGCATGTACTAAAGGCATATGGGTTGTGCAGCACAGCTGTTATAACAAGTTGGACAAACTTTTTAATATAAGTTTCAAGGAAATACTCCTTGAAAACCTATATAGGCATCTTCAGTTAAATAACTTGAAATTAAACAGGAAAGGGTCACTCTGCAATTGTGTATTTATAACAACTTTTACAGAACTAAAAAAAAAAAATGCGAGATACATTTTTGAAAGCAGTCCTGAATAGATGCCATGCTCAAAATAAAATTTTGCACATACACTTGTATTTTCACATTTCAGCTAAAAATCTACTTACTGATGGTTAAAAGATACTTTACTCAACCTATCTCAAGGCAAATTTATCATTACATATGTCATATTCTGGTTTCTTTATTTACATAGTCAGTGTACCAGGTGATTCATTCAGGCTCCCTTGATTCCTTCCCTTCTCTCCTCTATCTAGTATGTTACTAAAACAAAAAGATCCCACCTTCTTAATTGTTCATAAAATAATTTCTGCCTTTCTTTTCCTCTTGCTCCTATTTTTTGTCAGGATCTCTTTACCTTGTACATTTATTTTGCATAAAATATTAATTTCCCATTTCAAGTAGTTTCTTCTTCATTTCTCTTTCTTTGCACCATTGCCAAAACAATCATCTGAAAGCATATTTTATCCCTTGCAAGTGCCCTTCAGAGAATCCTTTACTCTCCAGTACAACCATTAGCCAGCCATACCTGGATGACTTCCAAATTGGTATCTCCATCCCCAATCTTTTTCCTTAATTCCTGAATCATGTATCCACTATCTACTCAGCATCTCCACTTTGGTATCTCATACACAACCCCAATTTAACATGACCCTTTATTTCACCCATAAAGCCTTCTTTCTTTCTCTTATAAATAAAAACTCCATCCTTTCGATCACTGACATCTATCTTTCTCACTTTATCGCATCCTATCCTATTACATGGTATCAGATTTATCTTCAAAATACATCAATTTATACTTTTGAAAAATAAGTATCCAGCTCCTTATATGTAGTAGATAATGTTTCAAGTATATGTGATACAGAGTCAAAAATTCCTGTGTTTCTGTAGCATATATCAGACTCTGAGGAAAAGTCTGTAGAAAAAGCAATGTAAACACAACTTCTTATGTACCTGTCCCTCAAACTAACAGCAGAGTTCCTTTAGTTTCTTACTTGCCAACCCCCATTCCTGTCTTGGACACCCAGCCCCTAGATTCTATAACTTTGATATTAGAACCTAGAGATTACGGATTGCCAATTTCTGAAGTTTAGATTTAATACACACTGAATATCTGGATCTTGTTCATGAGTTCAGGGAAAAAAACCATGATGTGGAGTAGGAAGAAGGATGCTATTAGGGTAAGCTGTTGGATGGTAGTCAATGGTGAAATTTAAAATAATGTTTGTGAAACAAGAATATAGTTGAAATCATATAACTAGTAACCATCAGATTAAAAGGAGAGGAAAGGCTTTAAACGTAAAGAAAACACAGAACCAGAAGTGAGAACTAAAGTGTGGTACAAAGGAGAAGAGCAAATTTTTATGTTTTATGTTTTAGTCTGTGTTTGTCTGGATTTGAATTCATCCTTTGTTCAAACAATATTGAACCCCTTGTATATGCCAAGAACTTACCCAGGCACTTGGTATATTATAATGAACAAGTTAATGCCCCTAATCTCATGGAACTTTATTTTAGTGGGGAGAGAAAGACACTGAACACATAAACAAATGAACAGTCATACATTAGCAGATATAGGAAACAGTAAAAAATACAAAGCAGGGTCATAGTGTAGAAAGCAATAAGAGAAGATGCAATTTTAAGTAGGGTGGCCAGTGAAGCCCTCCCTGATAGGGTAACATGAAATGACAAAAACAAGGGCACAGGAAGTGCAACTATTCTGAGATGAATGCATCCCTGGCTTGCCAATAGCAAGGAGGCAGATGTGACTGGAGATTGAAATACATGGAAAGATGAGATCAGAGAATCAAATCATGCAGGTCAAATCATGCACTAGTCAAATCACACATAGTTTAGACAATCACAGTAAGGAATCTGGATTTTATTCTGAGATGGGAAGCCACTAAAAATTGATGAGGAGAATCTAATTATATTTTTAAGTAACCATATTTATTTCTTTATTGATGATAAACTCTGGGGCCAGAGAAAGGTTGCCTTTACAGAAATCTAAATTCTTACTTCATTTTTCTTTTGCTCTAAATAACTACTATGTAAAACTCCCAAAATAAGTAGCTATGATTAGAGGTACTTTTTTTTTTAAATTGGTACATTAGAAGCTGTATCTTTCGATTCTCCAGAATGTTAATATTCATATTTCCTATGTCCATCATAACATTTCTTATGACTTAGAGCAAATATCTTTGATGGACTTTTATAAAGTATGTGTAATATGTGAATATTTAACACTTATTCTATTATATCCAGAGGTTAGGAAAGTGCTAACTACTAACTGTTAGATTTTAGAATATAAATGACTTAAGGACAGGCTTAATTATTTGTGGAACAGACCAATATAACAACAACAACAGCAATAATGATAACTATATATTATTTTGACTAACCACTTAGTATTGCTGGGTGAGCAGCTAACATGATATATATAGAGATAGATATATTTATTTATATTTATATAAGGTTTCATTTCTTTTGTCACAGAGTCCCTAAGAAAAAGGTACATTTAGTATTCTCATTTTATGGAGATGAAATAGAGACTTACCATGGCTACATAACTAACACAAGGTCACATATAGAGAAAATGGTGAACAATAAACTGTGTCCAGCAATCTGAATCCAAAGCTACACTGGCTTGAAGGAAGAAGTATGGCTTGAAATTATCCTTAAAATAGGTCAAGTTCCATATTTGGTAATACAATGGAACTGATGTCTAGAGAAATTCTTAGTTTAGAACAACTAAAAATTCTAGAAAAAATATAACATGCATATTTTTAATGCATGGCTGAGCTGATAGAAAAGGTTAGTCCTCAGATGTAGAAATAATGAGAAAACATGATTGTAATGAGACAAGCAGATGTGAAATTTATATTTGGCAGAAGTATCTTTTCATTCATCTTTGACAGTGTACAGGTTTGGTTTTAAAGGTTAAAGATATACTGGATATATAACAAAATCCTAAAGCAATGCAAAATGGGGAGACAAATTAAAGACCTACACAGGATGTCAGGACTCCCACCAGGTGAATCCATCACTTAGTAAACTAAAGACAGAGAGTGAAGATAGTTTTTCTCTTTCTTTCTTCCCTTTTTTTTTTTTTTTTTTTTTTTGGAAGATAGCTTTCTATCACATCATTGTCTCTGTTTGGAAAGGAATAAGGAAAAAAGTATCTTATGAGAATTCATTACCACAAATCTTCCATTAAAGGGTTGGAGTGGGATTCATACTACCTGTATGGTCTAAAACAGTAGTTGATAAAGTTTTTCTGTAAAGAGCGAGATAGTAAATATTTCAGACTTTGTGAACCATATGATCTCTGTTGGAGCCATTCAATTTTGCCATTACAGTAGGAAAATCATTCAAGGACAAAAAGTAACTATGGCTGTGTTCCAATAAAACTTTATTCATCAAATCAGGCAGCAGGCTTAATTTGTTCTGCAAGCTCTAATTTACTGACCCCTGGCCAAAAGTGTACTTTAAATGAAAAATTAGCTTTAAGTGATCCCACCCTGGTAATATTTCAGGGACCTGGCAGAAGAAAACACAAATCATTTTTGGAGAAAATACTTCAAACCCAAGCTTCAAAGAATTCCCACAAATAATGTTCCAAGAAACAGGAGTTCAATAAGAAAGGAATAACCATAAGCAAAAGTCAATAAAACTAACACATTACAGTTAAGCTGTGCAAAGATAGCAGATAATGAAATGACAATATAAGAACACCTGTTTAAAAGAGTAACAGCATGTAGCAAAAGATGCTGAAAGAAAAAGAGGCTATAAAAGTGACCATACAGAATGAAACCAATAAGATAATCCTAATAAAAGATACGCTTAAAATGAGAAATTCAGTGAGAATGTTAAACAGATAATTAGATATAGTAGAAGAGAGAATTAATGAAGTGAAATACTCATCTTTAGAAAACTTTCACACTGTGACAAAGAGATAAGTGAATATACAAGGAGAAATAATAAGTTCTAACATATCTAATCAGTGTTCTGAGAATGAGGGAAGGTGGTATCAGAAGAAATAATGACTAAGAATTTTTCAGATTTGATAAAAGATGCCAGTTCTCAGGCTGAAGGAGTCTAGCAAATCTTTGAAAATATAATCTTTTAAAAAAATCACATTGAGAAGCACAATACCAAAACAAAGGAACTTATTAAATTTTCTCAAAGGGCTGAGCTAAAATATCTGTCCATCTAGAATTGTATACTATGGAAAACATCATTCATAATAATGGTTAACTAAACAAATTTTCAGGTACCCAGAAATTAAGACAATTCATCAACTACAGAATCTCACTAATAGAACTTCTAAAGAATGTACTTCACAAAGAAGTTATTGAACCCAAACATCTGAGAAAGAGTAGATGTATGGGGGTGGACTTAAGCCAGTACTGACTTTATAAAAAACTAATAAAAATAGCTAATAAATAGGAAATAAAAAAATGCAAAGACTAAATGTGATAAACAGTATCATAAAAATTAGGAGGTGTTGCTTGGATTTAAAGCATTCTAAGGTACTTATACTTTGGGGAAGGAGGAAAAGGATAATTATTAACTTTACAATTTCTTAATTTAATATTTCTGATAAAGTATTATAACTACTAAATAGTTGTAAAACTTTCACACCAGAAGATCAAAAAAAAAAAAAGAATGAGGTTTAGGGAGATTTAGAGGATTATAGGTAAAGATAAGTACATTTGAACAGAGGCAGGGATAAATAAAACATTTGGAAAATAAGAACATCTAGTAATATTTATGGGATAATCATTTTTAAAATATTAACATAGCTGAATATGAAGTGCAAAAAAAGAAATGACAAACTTTGCATTTCATATCCAAAGAACAGTGACACAAACTTGTATTACTGTTCATCATTATGTGGAATGCTAACTCAAAGTATTAGTCAACAAATGTAAACATTGTGAAATACAATCTTCTTGTTTGTTGAGCTTCTAGGAACAACTGCAGAACACCAGCCTCACAGGAGGCCAATTATAGCAATGTAGCCTCTAGGAGCACATAATCACAACATCTGTAAAAGTCCCCCTCATGGATGGTTTACAGTAGATTTTATTACAGCTTTCATGTTGTACCAGAGGATTTAGCAAATCCTGTGCTAATAATAACAAACAACCAATTAAAAACCAGGTGATAAAAATTATTACTTTTAACTTTTAATAATTTATGAGGTTTAGATTTGTTCTAACATAATACTAATCACTTTTTAACTTAAAAGCTAATGATTTACTAACTTCACATATTTTGGAATACAAAAACTACTCAACTATAGCATTCTCATTTATAATTCTAATACAAACTTGTCATACTGTTAAAATGATAAGCTATAAACATGTCTAACACAAAATTATAAATATGTCAAAGAAACAAAAATTCTTTGGGCAAAGCCTGAAGGTTTAATTGCTGTTCTTAAAATCTGAGGAAAATTTAATCACATCACACAGTGTTTAAGACCTTTATACTCAATTCTTACAAAGTAAACCCATTTCTAGATACAAAAGTTGCCCAGAATTTTCATTAATGAAGCATATTTCATTAGTGGTTAAGTAAGATATAAAAATTAATACTTTTTTCATGGGGAAGAGAAGTCTAAAATATCTTCATTTAAAGTTGAAAAAAGATACAATGCATTTGACCATTATAATTCAGGGGTCAATTGACTATTCCTACCCTATTGGTAACCAAGTCACCCCACAGCCAGATACACACACATGCTACTTTTACTACCTCAGATGCCTTTTCCCACCTCCATCCTCATCTACCTGACCAACTCTATTCAACTTTCAGATTTCGGCTAAAATATCACTCCTTGGGACAATTAATGGCTGCCTTTATCTGCAACTACACTGAGCAAAATGCTTCTTCCTTTGTGCTCATAGGTATTTTATTTTTTAAGTAGGCTCCACACCCAACATGGAGCCCAACATGGGGCTTGAACTCACAACTGAGATCAAGAGTCAGACACTTAAGTGACTGAGCCACCAGGTGCCCCAGAATTAAAAATATTTTTACAATGCATTGTTATTTGCATATGTGTACATACATAAGTATGTGTGCATATGCATATGTATGCACACATGAAGATACACATGTATTTGCACAGATACATATATACATACATATTGCACACATATATACATATATACATATCTATATATGTATATGTGTCTATTTTTAATATAAATAAAATCTAACATATAATATAGTGCCTGAAGACAATCTACTCAAAAAGTCAAGTAGATGGATTAATAAGGCTTGTTAGCTCTTCTAATTTAGTTTAACAATAAAAAATCAGTTTTTACCACCTTGACTCATTCTTAGAACATAATTTCCCTTAATGATTATAGCAATATTTATGGCTGGTCATTAAATATTGTTCCTGCCTTTCCAGGAAAAAGATGTTTCAATAATTGCTTTAGCTTCTCTCGAAGCTTATATTCTCAAAGTTATTGCTTATTTTATCAGAATTTAAAGATGATACGTTTTATAAAAATGTGAGTTGGGAAGAATAACATAAAATTTGCTTTGTGGAATATTTACAATAAGACTAAGATTAATATAAAGTAGGGATAAATCAAATTTTGCAAAACTTTTAAGATTTTATTTATTTATTTTAGAGAGAGAGAGAGGCACAAGCAGGGGGAGCCGGAGAGGGAGAAGCAGGCTCCCCACTGAGCAGGGAGCCCGATGCGGGGCTCAATTCCAGAACCCTGGGATCATGACCTGAGCTGAAGGCAGACATTTACCCAACTAGCCACCCAGGCGCCCCCAAATTTTGCAAAACCCTTAAAAGAACTTAAACTGTATGATCAGTACTCATTACATTAAGTTTTACTTCCCTTTTCTATTTTTTATTTCTTCCTTGCAATTGAAAATCAGAAAAAGAATATAGATAAATCCTGCAGATCCTCATTTCAAACACCTAATTACTAATTTATTATTCTAAGATATTTTAGTACAATATGAGTATTCAATTCTACCTTAAATCTCAGAAATTGAATGTTTTACATTAAGTGAAAAAGTTATGGACTGATAGGGTCAATAACTGACAACATGGTTGTCTTTGTTATTAAATACCATTTGAAATTAAATGGTATTTACAATAACTTATGCTATAAAAATGGATAAATAAGAAAATAAAAGGAATGAAATTGTAACGATCTTAAGCAGTTTCTCATGAAAACACCAAAAAGAGATTCATTTCAGTATCCTGAAACAGTATTAAAATCTAAATCTCTTTTTTAAGATTTTATTAATTTATTTGAGAGACAGAGTGAGTGAGAGAGAGAGAGCACGAGCCTGGGGAGGGGCAGAGGGAGAGGGAGAAGCAGACTCCCTGCTGAACAAGGAGCCTGATGTGGTGTTCCATCCCAGGACCCTGAGATCGTGACCTGAGCCGAAGGCAGACACTTAACCAATGGAGCAACCCAGGCGCCCCTTAAAATCTAAATCTTGATATCAACACAATTTTGAGCAATTATGGGTGAACCAACATAGTAAACTAGTAGATCATAGTACTTAGAGAATACAAGAAGTCAGTTTATTCAACTCCAGCCTTCTGGCATATCCAGTATTTGTAATGAAGCCACTAAATTCCAGAAAATTTAAGTAAGTTTCCCTGGTTATATAGTTCATAAAAAATCTAAAGTTAGAAAAAATTTTAAAAATGGAACAAGAATTTCAGAAGTCTAATATGTCATACCCTAATATAGGAAGAAATGGTTTGAATGCATGTAGCTATATGGAAACTGAATGGTAAGACTGAGAGATCATAGGCATGGTATAAATATACTGTACAGAAATATGTGAATATGTAAATCATTTTATCAAAAGTGGATAAGAGGAAAAAATCCACCCAAAACAACAATCAGTTTTGTGAGAACTGTATTTGAAAATGGGTAAATAAGGCATAGAGAAATATAGATTCATTAACAAAGTAGTTCAGGGACTTAATCACTAGAAGGTCACTATAAAGGAGAAAGATAAAATCCTTATTTCATCATTTTTTTTTAGCCCAGATACGAACTTTTGATATCCATATCTAAATGTGTTTTCTTACCTTAGGACAATTCCTTATAGGATTATGAATATGCTTTAAAATCATAAAGACCCAGAAAAGACTTGCCCAGCCTTGGCACATGTGAGACAAACCAGTCAACAGCAGTATGAACAGAACTTCTTGTCACCTAGAGGTGACCAGCTGCCCAAGAATAATGGCAAAGTATACTAGGTCAGAACTAACAAATGTTGTACCACTTGGGAGTTACTTAGGCTAATGAATAGTTAAAATATACATGGTTTGTATAATCATTTCTACAGAAAGAATTTCAGCTATTGCCACCCTAAATTTTGTTTTTGAACTACATTTTCTTCATGTATTTTAGTCACACATTCTCTGTCACTAAGTGAGAATACTATACATTTCCTTTGCTTTGACTCTCCTGAAGAAAGACTGGTACCCTTGAGTAGTTTCATATAATGACATAGCAGTAGTCTACCAGTTTATCCCCAAACTGGTTATGACTACAATTCTGTCCCTTCTGGTCTGCACGTATACCGAACATGTATGGCACTATAAGGAAATAAATTCAATTTTCCTTAGAAACAGGCCAGAACCTGAACAACATAAGTGAATAATAACAATTATCTGAAAAAATAATTATTATCTGAGCCTGAGCTCCTCCCATCTCAAAGAATAAACAAAGATTATTTTTATCCTAGAGGGAAAACGAAACAATTTGTCTAATAGTCTAGCAAAACATATTCTAGCCACTGGGTGTGCACACCAAGTGTCTATTCAGTGATACTGGACTCTGAGTTAAAAGTAAAAAAAAAAAAAAAATACAACTACTTATGTGTGGAAGGACAATGAATTTTAAAAGAAGGTTTATGAAGTCCCATGCCCCTTGACCTTCTCTTATTACTATTGCCTGGTGAACCTTTTCAAGATGAATGGTGTATATCTTTATCTATGACAGTCCATTTAGCAATCACAATTATTTTCTATAAGTTAGATAAATTGTCCAGTCACTTAACAAGAAGGAAGGCCAACATCAATTGCAGCAAAGGTCACTCAATCCAGTTTTGTTCTATATTAAATTGTCATCAGATCTGAACGGTGATTTCATCAATAACACATCTAACTAGAATGTTCCAAAATTTAGAAATCAACTGCCTGCCCTATGGGGAAAAATGAAGTAGGTAAATAAGACACAATTTTCCAAAGGAAACTCACAGGGTATTGAACTCAAGATTATAGTCTCCCAGGAGTCTCATTTATCATTTAAACTAAATATGACTTTTAGAAATGACACTGTTGATTCAATGTTTGTCCTTATAGAGATTAAACAAGTGAATGTCATGTGCACTTTGTAGATGTAAGTTTAACTTTCTCTGTCAAACTAGCCACGCAATGAATATATGAAAGAAGCAAAGTATATTATATTATGACCTGAATCTAAAAATGAGGAGCCTAGCACACAGATCCAGAATGAGGGACAACTGACCTGAATTCTTCCAGAGATTAAATGCCATGAAAATAGAGGGAGGCAGAAGAACTCAGATGGAGGGAAAATAAAGAGACAGCTCAGCCAATACAATGACTTGGCCTTGGTTTATTCGGGAAAGAACCACCACACAGCTAAAAAGAACATTTTTAGGAAAATTGGAGAAATCTGAAAATGTGGGAAATTTGAAATTGCTGTTTATTGTCTTAGGTGTGGTAATGTAATGTGGCTTTGTCGGAGGAGGTCTTTATTTCTGGAAAATGGAAACTGAAGTGTTTAGGGGGAGGTGTCATGACATTTGTAAACTTTTAATAACTTGGCAAAATGGAACTGTGTGTGCATGCATGTGAATGTGTGTGTGAGTGTGTGTGTATGTGTATGTAGACTGAACAACTGTGGGAAGAAAGGCAGTTCATGAATCTAGGGGAAGGGTGTACAGGGATATATTGCATATTATTTCAACTTTTCTGGGGATTTAACACAATGTACTTTAAAAAAATCAAATGTATTCCTATGCTCAAAACCTCTAATGGTATCCATTTTACTTGGAACCAGACCATTCTTTTTTTTTTTTAAGATTTTATTTATTTATTTGACAGAGAGAGACACAACAAGAGAGGGAACACAAGCAGGGGGAGTGGGAGAGGGAGAAGCAGGCTTCCCGCCGAGCAGGGATCCCGACGTGGGGCTCAATCCCAGGACCCTGGGACCATGACGTGAGCCAAAGGCAGACGCTTAATGACAGACCACCCAGGCGCCCCGGAACCAGACCATTCTTTACAGTGGCCTGCAAGAACCAAAGTGATGTGGTTCCTCATAATCTCTCTCATCATTTTGCCCACAGTTGTTCTCCTTTTGTTAATTCACTCCAGCCACACTGGCATTTCTGTTGTTTCTCAAACATATCTGGCATGCCTTTGCATTACCAGTTCCCTCAGCCTGAAACATTATCTGCCTAGATGTACTAATTCCTTACTTAAAGACACCTCGGTGGAACCTAATTTACCTAAAGATACAGATGTAGTGAAAAGAAGGGGCATCTGCACCCCAATGTTCATAGCAGCAATATCCATATAGCCAAACTGTGGAAGGAGCCGCCATGCCCTTCAACAGATAAATGGATAAAGACGTGGCATATATATACAATGGAATATTACTCAGCCATCAGAAAGGATGAATACCCACCATTTGCATCGATATGGATGGAACTGGAGGGGATTATGCTAAGTGAAGTAAGTCAAGCAGAGGAAGACAACCATCATACGGTTTCATTCATATGTGGAACATAAGCAATAGCACGGAGGACCATAGGGGAAGGGAGGGAAATCCAAAGGGGAGAAATCAGAGAGGGAGACAAACCATGAGAGACTATGGACCCTGGGAAACAAACTGAGGGTTTCAGAGGGGAGGGGAGGGGGGTGGGGGAGAGGATAACAGGGTGATGGATATTAAGGAGGGCACGTGCTGTGATGAGCACTGGGTGTTTCCCGTAACTAATGAATCACCGAACACTACATCAAAAACTAACGATGTACTATACAGTGGCTAACTGAACATAATAAAAAAATGTAATACATAAAAACTATACAAAAATTATATCATGAGTTAATAAACTAATGAGTATTTTTGAATTTAAAAAATAAAATTTAGATGTTAATTTATCTGTAATCACAAAAGAATAAATAAATTTGTTACTCCAATGCACATACATTAACCTCCTGTACATTTTTTTAAAGATTCATTTGTTTTATATATAGAGAGAGAGCACATGTGAGCAGGGAGAGGAACAGAGAAAGAGGGAGAGAATCTCAGGCAGACTCCCCACTGAGCATGGAGCTGTATCCCAGGACGCTGAGATGGTGACCTGAGCTGAAATCGAGAGTCAGACACTCAACTGACTGAGCCACCCAGGCACTACTACTCTCTGTACATTTTTTATATCATTTCTCAAATTGTTATACATTTGATTACACAGTATTCTTACTTTTTTGTATATATTGCCCCAAAGTAAGCTCCAAGAGGGATGTTCTTTGGGTTTTTTATTCACTGAATAACTTAGAAGAGTCCCTGGCACATAATAGATTCCTAAGTAATTCTTGTTGAAAGCTTAATGAATGAAGAATGGGTTTTTATGGCTTTCCTTGAAGTTAGAAAATGGAAGATCTGAGTGCAGTTCTGTGTTGGAACACAATTAGTTGGGGAAGATAAAAGCCCAAAGAGGAAACAGGTCAGTATAGGGAGAATCTGGGAGGGGATCCAAGGAATAAGAAGTTGGAATGAGAGATGACCTCAAGATATCCTAGATATTGGGTCACTTTTACAATATGAATGAGGCATTGAAAAGGGAGTGAGGTAAACATATGAACTATCCTCTAAATATTTTGTAATGTGAGAAAGCTCATTTACAATCAATGCAAACATAATCTAATGAGATGTACATGAAATATTTTATAAGTAATGAGCCAGAAATAATCAGAATTTAAATAAGACCATACTTGTCAGACTATTTAGCATCCTAACCCAATGATAATACTTAATGTTAATGTTGACATGTGTTCCCTGTCTTCAAAGCTCATCTGCAGAACCTGGACCTCTACCAATGCCACATGTCCTACAATATATCAAAGGATATTGGCAAATGGAACCATATTCTTGTCATGAGGCAAAACTACCTAGTAAGGTCTCCGTATTATTCAAAAGTATTAGCATCACCTGTGCAATTATAAAAGACCTTGACACCATAGGAAATATATAACCAATGACATACAATGCATCTTCGTGGCAATGTGGAGTCACTTAAACTGAGACAGGAGAGAGATGGTTAAGAATCCTGAGGCTGAAAGGCATAAACTCAAAAGCCTCTTTTCAGGATATGCAGTACACCATCACTTTTCTCTTCCTGGGTACTAGTGGTACCTAGGAGATTAGTGATATGTATGACCAAAAGTGATGTACACTTTACCATATGATTCTGAGGTAAGGGACAGACTTCTTGAACAAAGACAGTGAAGTCATGGTTTCATTTAAAAAATGTTGGGAGGGGGCACCTGGGTGGCTCAGTCGTTAAGCGTCTGCCTTCGGCTCAGGTCATGATTCCAGGTCCTGGGATCGAGCCCCGCATCGGGCTCCCTGCTCAGCGGGAAGCCTGCTTCATCCCTCTCCCACTCCCCCTGCTTGTATTCCCTCTCTGGCTGTGTCTCTCTCTGTCAAATAAATAAATAAAATCTTTAAAAAAAAAAAAAAAAAAAGAAATTAGCAAATGATAGTTTTATTCTGACCTTTGACCTTTATCATTATTCAGCTCTTTCTGCTATATTCTGCTCCAAGGACTAAATACAGTATGAAAAATGAATCTTAAATAGCATTATCACAGATAATTCTAGATTGCTTGATTTAAGTGATCGGTTTTAAACTTCTGATATTTTGAGAAAAATATACACATCATTTCCTTTTTAAAAAATATTTATGTACACTTTGCAAAACATAATAACACTAAAGCAAGGTCAATATTTATGGGTTAATACTCTATCTCCAAATCTAGTGAATATAGTGAAATATGTCAAGAGCTCTTGGCTAGATAAAATTATTTATGGTACAATAAAACATCATTTTTGTAGTATTTTTATTTTTTTAATAAATGTGAAATTTGAAAAGAAGTTAAATGTGAAAAGAAGAAATCCATTTATATCTGTAAGTATGTCTAATAAATACATGAACATGTAAATGTTTGTATTTTTCTTTTTGAGATATAGAAAGCTAAAAAAGAGGAGATAATTTCTTCATACATGTACCCATAACATCTTTCCTTTTTAATTCCCCCTCCCCCAGAGACTAATTTGTCAAGCCTGGAAAAGATACATATATTAATACTGACCACTAAAAGATTCTTCATCACAATTAATATTATGAAATATCTTTATGACTTATACTTTAAAATCCCATAAATATAATTATTTCTCCTAAACATAAAAATCAACAATGGCATTTTTCAACTTGGTAAAAATCGGTCCTAACTGCACTCTAGGCATTTCTAATAATAAAAAGGAATAACAATCAAAGAGGTTTAATTTAATGCTCGATAGAAAAAATATTTTAAAAGGACAGAATATGAAGCCATTGAAGATGTTATAATACAGAGAGAAAAGTCTGATGTGAAAAAATTAGTGTACACTTATAATAATTCAATACAGAAATAGAAAATAAACATAGCCAATCAAAATAGCTTATTTAAAACACTGATAAATGAAGTGATAGTCATCAAATTTCTATCTATATTGAATTGATATTATAAAGATAGCAGTTATTCTCAGATTATTCTAGGCAATCCAATCAAAATTCCAGTGACATTTTTTCCTGAAGTTTGGAAAAGACACCAAAGTTCACCTGGAAGAAGAGACCAACAATAGCCACAACAGTTTGAGGCCATATCTTTTTTAAGAAATAATTTTTTAAAAAATTACAATTAATACTGATACTACTCATGAGAAATCAACAATGATGTTAGCAAAATAGAATACACAACCTAAATAAGAATCTAAGAATTTGGTATGTAATAAAGGCACTATCACGTATTTGTTGAGAATGAAAGGATGAATATTTTTGAGACATCAAAAGACACTCCCTTAGAGTCCACAGTAACACAAAATAAATTTCACATAAATGTAACTGTTAAATGTAAAATCAATTATTAAACAATAACAGCATTAGGAGAACTACTTAACAATCATTACAGACAGTGGGAAATGTACTTCTAAATATGAAAACAATGAATTACTACACAAAGAGGAAAAGTCAAACACATTTAAAATCATGACTTTGAATTGTGACGTGGTAAAATTATAAAAAAATTAAAATATATATTAAGGAAGAAAACCGTATATAAGGTGGTTAATAAAAAGCCTATTATTAATGAAAAAAACAAATCCACAGAGAAAGATGAACAAATGGCATAAAGAGACCATTCACAAGACACAAGTAAATTGTCAGAAATTATAAATAATCTAACTTTACTTAATAATCTGAAAAATAAAATAATACAGTGTTTCAACAATAAAATTACCCAAACTTAAGTTATCAGCATCATCATTATGATCAGCAGCATTGGCAAGCATTTGCTGAAAATGTCACTTACATACAGCCAGCAGGAATATAAATTAGAATAATAATTAGTAAAACAATTTGCTAAGAATCATACAATTAGGCTTGTTTTTATGCCGGTAAGTCTCTATCTAGAAACGCAATCTAAAAAAATTAAGTAAAAGATTATTTACTGCACTATTCCTTGTAATAAAAAAATGAGATTAACACATCTATTAAGATGGCTATTATTTTAAAAATGCAGAAAATAACAAGTGTTGGCAAGGCTGTGGAAAAAATGGAACCTTTGTGTACTGTTGATGGGAATGTAAAATTGGACACAGTCATTGAGGAAAACAGTATAGTGGTTCCTCAAAAAATTGAAAAATAGGATTACTAGAAATTACTAGAATTGATCTAGCAATTTCACTTCTGGGTATGTACTCTAAAGAAAAGCAGAGTCTTGAGGGGATATTTGCATGCGCATGTTCATAGCAGCATTATTCACAATAGCCAAAAGGTGGAAGCAACCCAAGTGTCCATTAATGGATGAGTAGATAAATAAAAAATGATGTATACACAAGATGGAATGCTATTCAGCCTTAAAAAAAAAAAAAAAGGCAATTTTGACACATGATACCACATGGATGAATCTTGAAGACATTATGCTAAGTAGAGTAAAGCAGCCATGAAAGGACAGTGACTGTAAGATTCCACTTATAGTACGTATCCAAAGTAGTCAAAAGGAGAAAGAAAGTAGAATGGTGGCTGCCAGAGCCTGGGGCAAGGAGGGTTACTATTAAATGGCTAAAGAGTTCCATGTTTCAAGACGAAAAATGTTCTGGAGATGGAGGATGGCATTCGCTGCACAAACATGTGAACATCCTGCCCCAGAAATGTGCACTTAAAAATAGCGAAAATGGTAAATGTTACATTGCATACTTTACCATAGTTTTAAAAAATTAAAAAGGAATCAAACTAAAAGTCCCATAGATTAATTAAAAATACCTATGGGCATTCAGATAGTTACCAATTTTCCTAATTTCCCCCCAGAACACCCTGACTACTGTGATTATAAAGGTATGTTTGGTAAGTAAAATAACTGATACTGGGTATTCTCTTCAAAGGTAAGTTGTTGATGGGGCAGGCTTCCTGGGGAGACCTCTTCCGAAAGTGAAGCAGATGTTTCCTAAGACACAGCTGGCCCGAGGGAGTTGTCATTTCAATGAAGCAAACTGAAAATGAATCTCTGGATAGCTTCTACTGGGGAGAAAATATGCCTCTTTGCAGACCACTAAAGATCTGAAACATGGAAGTTAGGGCATATGTTTCATTTTCTCCTCCAGGGCAAGCTAACAAATTTGTAGAAGAAGCTGTTCTAACCTCACATATGAAATTTTGCCCCAGAGACCAAATCTGCATATGAAAAATCAGTCCCAATAATGGAACACATCAAGCTGCTGTAACTACAATGCCTGGGAGGAAAATGTTGAAGGCTTTATAATTTTTCAGAATTCCCTAGAGAAAAAAAAAGAAAATTAAAAAAAAAAGCCCTTTCTTTATTATCTGGTCACTCTTCACAACCTCATTTGCTAATAGGGAGGGTGGTCCATTATAATCAGATCTCATTTTCTATTTTATGACTTTATAGAAAACCTACTTTAAATTTATATTATGGTGGATGTGGCGGTACATCATGTTTGTCTCTTCTGGATTCTTCTGTATTCATGTTTGCAATGTTTTATAAAACTTGGGATTTTATCATTCCATTCTTCACACCCAATTTATAATTGCTTTAAAAAATCAGCTTCTGAAAACGTAGGCATTTTATCTATTGAATGAACTGATGAAGCATTATAGAAGTGTTCTAAAATAGAAGTGTTCCAAAAGAGCCAGACACAACCTGAAAATTAATAAAATTGTTTTCATATAGAAGTCCCAACACGAAGAGTTTGGAAGTATTCCATGGCTATTTAAAATGGTGAGGTGCCAATCATCACATCAGGCCCAGCTTGAATTTAAGGCATTTCAGCCATCACGGCAACCACGATTAGCTTTTGAAACATTGCTATAGATTTTGCAGTAGATTTAACGTCAAAAACTTAAAGCACCTTACATTTGTTCATTTAGGCATTCATTCTGTGTGTATTTTCTCAGCTGTTTAAAAGCATTAAAAATTTTTATCATTTTTGAGAACAGAATGGAAAGTGATTCTTATTTTGCATGACAGCAGATCACCAGAGATAATAATGTGCAAGGGAAAAATGCAAAGATGTAATATAAATAGTTCAGCTCAATTTCTGAAAAGCCCATTTCCTTTACAGAAATCAAATTTATAGTTGTCTCTACCAATAGAAGGGGACGTTCAGTGCCATTTGATAACATTTTCAAGAGGTTCACTACACTTTTTTTCACAAGGAGACCAAAATTCAATAAAGATAATGCTCACATGTCCAACAACAGAGATAATTTAGAACCAAAAGACCCAACAAACTGACAGGAAAGACCACCGTTCTGCCATAATGGTGTAACAAAAGTTATGTTTCAAATATAAATTAAATTCTCTCTCTCACATGTGTACACACACACACACACATTTTTAACTTGTAGCCTTGAGCCAAATGTGGCCAGCATCTATGGCATAGTGTATTTTATTATTATTTCAAGCCTCTACCTACGTGGGCAAATTATCCCCCTTACTAGCAGCTCAGGGTAGGGAGCAGAGATGATTCCTCAATCTTACCTATTTGTGTGTCTTCTATATTTCCAATGTTCATCTATGTTTAGCAGTCCAATTACAGAATTCCCTATAACTTAAAGCCCATGGATGTAAGGAAGGCATTGGTGAAGTCACCTTAGCTCATATATCATTATATATGTATAAATATAATTTTTATACATTTAGTATAATCCTGAATGTCACACTATGGAAGCTCTTAAAATTGTATCTGCTCTTACAAGAAAATCATTCTCTATATACTAGATACATTAACAGACTTAGGGTGTCTGTTTCTTGATTTGGAAAAGATAATCCACTAGGTAGATTTCTGTTCCTAAAAGATAAAAACATCCTCCCTCACACATTTTAACACTTGATTTGAGCATAAAGCCATTCATTATTCCTTACCAGATTAGGGTTTGGTTATGACTAACCAAGCTGTAACACTTATTTAATGGGTAATGATAGTTTCACATCTGTTTTTAAAGAATCATACTTGGTTAATAGTATCAACAAAAATAAAGCTCAATAGATTGAATCTCTATTTCTGAGATTAAACCAAATGGAAATTGAGAAAGGAAGATGGAAGAATAGTGAAAGAAGTTTCTTAGAATATTCGCCAGTTTAAAAATAATCTTCAAAACTAATAAAAAAATACTTTTAGAATCACTAAGGATGACGTTTATATTCAGAGATCACAATTTAACCCTTATGCCTACAGGGACAATTAAAAGAAAATAACTGCACACAGTATTTTCTTTCTTAGAAACTATTCTCATCTCAACAGAAATTGTCACACTGAAATTATATACTGACTGAGAAACACGCCAATGTATACAAACTATGTATACAAACAAAATATGTAATATCCTTACTAATTTTTAAACACCATGCAGACTCTGCATTAATAATTTATAAAGCACTTTCATATACATTATCTCATTTTGTTCTTACACCAATCCTATGAACAGAATATTAATATCCACACATAACAAGTATAAACCTAATTAGTATAATTAACTTTTTGACCTTGATGTACTGTAGAGATTTCCTAGGTTAAGTGTCTAATGGGTGTTAAAAGTTAGGATAAGCAGGGCGCCTGGGTGGCTCAGTCGTTAAGCGTCTGCCTTCGGCTCAGGTCATGATCCCAGGGTCCTGGGATCGAGTCCCACATCGGGCTCCCTGCTCCGTGGGAAGCCTGCTTCTCCCTCTCCTGCTCCCCCTGCTCGTGTTCCTGCTCTCGCTGTGCCTCTCTCTGTCAAATAAATATAAATAAAATCTTAAAAAAAAAAAGTTAGGATAAGCAAAATTAAATGATTTGCCGAAGATCAATCTTGCTATTTAGTACCAAAGACAGGTTTGACACCTGACGTGATGTCCTTTCCACTATACCAAGTTACTATAATTGCAAAAGAGCATTTACTCCCTCAGATCTATAATGTATTACCAAGAAATATTGCATCCATCTTTCAGAAATGTCCATGTCTGCTCATGTTAATGTCTAATATCTCAACTTCATCCCCCTTAACTATTCCTATTAGCACTTAATTCCCAAATGAGATCTCTAATTAGGTACCCTCTCCCATACAACAAATTCAAATTTCCAACTCCTTTCTGGATATTTTTATCAGAATTTCTTGGTCTGACATATAAAAATCATGAGGATCAAAACCAGATTCATTATCTAAAATTAGTCTTTGTGTGTTTCAATATCTTACTTAAGGTCATGTTCTTCTTTCTAGAAATGGAGGCAAAAATTTTCAGAATCATCTGCTCTTGATGCCTCTAATATACATCCAAAGTTTATTTATTCAACCTCACATCTCCTCATTCTTCTCCCACCACTCAATGTTTATTTCTGATTTCATAGGCCTGGTCTTCATCCTCCTTTGAACGAATCATTTTATTAACTTGTTTATTGATTTCCCTACTTCTCGTCTCTTTCCTTTCAAGTTATCAATCAATGGGTTGCAGAATTAATATAAAACAACTAAATAATTTATAAATATACTCTGTGACATAGAGAAGAAAGTAAAAACTTTGGCTAACTGTAATATTTTGTTGAAAAATAAGAAGTATGGGCACCAGAATCACAGATGCCCTAATGATCTGTACCCTCAGCTTACTCTGTCTTACGTAGTTTCCTCCCACATTGAATAAGGCTGACCTATGCAACTAATCAAGTATTGTGTAAATGACAGTATATGACTTTTGTGGCTAGGTCGTAAAAAATAATCTGGTTTCTGCCTTTCTCTCTCTTATATCCCTAGTTCTGCTGAAAGCCAGCTGCCATTTTTGATGATAGTCATGCTGCCCTATACAGAAACCCAAGTGCTGAGAAACGGAGGTCCCCAGCCAACAGCCAGCTCTAATGTGCTGGGGGTGTGAGCGATCCACCTTGGAAGTGGATTCTCTAGCTCCAGTCAAGCCTTCAGAGGACCACAGTTCTACCAAAAATCTTGACTTCATCTCATCAGAGATCATGTGCCAGAATCATCCAGTTAATTTACTCCTGGGATTCTTGACCTACAGAAACTACGTGAAATAATGTTTATTGTTTTAACCCAATAAATTTTAGAGTATTTTTTTATACAGCAATGGATAATACAATGGGAGCTTTAATTTTATGGGGCGCATTATTTAGCAATAAAAAATCCTGGACAGAGTATCAAAACATGGATATCAGGTATGAGATAGGAGAAGCATATGTTATATAAAACACCCTACAAGGTCAGGAGATAAAGAAAGGGAAGGTCATTCTGCAACCTGTAATCCCATGTAAAAATCCAATTTAACAACTTTCCCCAGAGACCTTTTATTCCATATATGGGGTTCATGTGTTTGCTACAAATGAAATATATATTATCAAAACCTAGGTTGATCCTAAATTAGAAATATTGCCAAGCCATATGTTTCTTGCTCGTATATTTATTCAATATCTATTTGAGATACTAATAAACAATAAAAGGTAAGGTAGGATTCAGATCTATATTGGTAACGCTATTCCTCTTTAAAAAAAAAAAAGATTTTATTTATGTATTTGAGAGAGAGAGAGAGAGAAAGCGCACAAGTGGGGTGAGGGGCAGAGGGAGAAGCAGACTCCCTGCTGAGCCTGGAGCCTGATGCAGGGCTTGATCCCGGGACTCCAGGATCATGACCTGAGCTGAAGGCAGATGCTTAACCGACTGAGCCACCCAGGCTACCTGCACAATTCCTCTTTTCTATCTTGAAATCTAGTTGTTAAAGTTATCTATCTCCAAAAATTTAATGCAAAAATGATATTTGAGTATTTTAAATAATAAATTAAAAAAATAAATGTGCAGATTCTTGGAACATAGACCGGAGTTTCCCAAGCTCTCCTCTACACATTCTGTGTTGCATGAGGTTTTCCTTTCTATTGTAGTATACTTAGTAATCTTGGCCTCAACTCACCAGATGCCAATAGCACCACCATTCTCTCCCCCTGCTCCAAGTCATGATAATAAAAAATGCTTACAGACATCAACCAATGTATGTTGCCTGGGGGCCAAATCAGCCTTGGCTAAGGGCCGCTGTTACAGATACAAGGATGTAATGTAATTTACAAGTATTTACTGGAAAAATATTTTTGTCAATAAGTAGCCATGCTCTCATCTGTTCCGTAGTACTTCATATCTAAGGATAACGTCTTTCATAATTCTCAACTCTTTTTGCTACATTAAACTTAATTTCTTCATCTTCTTCCAGTTAACTCCAGTTCCTGTATTCACCCATAACTAATCTGCTGTTAATAGTCCACCGAACACTTAATTTCAATTATTACTGTTTTTTGTTTGTTTCTAGGTTTATTTTCTTCTCAAATACATCTGTTCTTTTTGGATATAGTATCTTTTTCTGCTCTCAGAAGTTTCCATTCCACATTTAAATTTTTAATCATTCCAAACATACTTATTTTACAGACAGGGACCAATAATTTCAAGCACTGAAATTCTTGGAGTTCTAATAATGCTGCCTATAGTTTCTCTTGAATGTTACCCATAGGGAATTTTTATTTATGTGTATTACAATTTTAGGCTGTGAGCAAATATTCAGAATACAGGAATACTGTAAATTCCAGGGTTTTAGTGGCTTTTGCCATGTACTATAAGGGATTCAAATGGGACCACTATTAATTTCTCATTTTGTTCAGTTAGTACAATTTTGAACCTCAAACATATGAGATGGACATCTGTGATCATATCCCTCTTTATGCAGGGGTATAGCTCTTCGCATGTCTCAGCTTTATGTGGGAGGTCTCAATTCCAACTGCCTCCTTCTCTCCCCTCCATAGCTTTTTCTCCTGTCCTTAGTGTCTTACAAAAATCCAAATGCCCAGATTACTCATTTTGTAAGCACTTCAGGTCATCCTGACTTCACTGTAGAGCTAACTACTCTGCATTTCAGCGTCCTTTTATTTTTTACTTTTCAAATTTCCTTTTCATTCTTTTGAGCTCACCCTTACTTTTAAAGTTAGACTACATTTTATTCAGCATTTACATTTTGTAAAGGGAGGGTTTTCATGACACATAGTGTTCCATAGTGTGTGAAATACTCTCTTATTTCATCTGGTTATTCCTATTTTTACCTGTTCTTAATCTTCATTGTTAATCCTGTTCCTCAAATAGCTCTTATGTGCCCTGTTATGCCTTTCTTTCCTCCATATTCATAGAATCCATGATTTATTGTTAAAATAATCTTCCAATAAGCACAGAAAAAGCTAAGAAAGCTGACACAAAAAAGCAGAAAGCACCTGAGACCTTGATATATTTTTCAGGTACAGAACTCTCTAGATGCCTCATTCCAGATTTCTTGGTAATGAACTAACAAACCATCATTTAAATAAAAACAAATAAAAACTAGTATAGCTTGATTTTTGTTACTTGCAAGCCAATGTATTAATGTATATCTTGCTTTGATCTCCCCTCCCTCATACCAATTGACAGAAACTAAAACATTAAACAAATTCTAGACGCTTGCTCTCCCTACTTTGTCACCAACCACTCACGCAAAGCAGTGGTCACAAACTGGCGGCACCTCAGAGCGTATCTGTCCCAAGTACTGCACTTGTCTCTAAGAGTTTATACGAATTTTAAGTTAATTACCAATACATAAGCATTGGAAACTGGTAGCTTTTTTGGATTTCTAGGTTCATCATGACATAAAAAGATTTTATTTCTGAGGAATTCAATATTTCCTGTGCACCACCTCCACCTGCTCCTTCATTGTGTTTCCTGAGAGCATCTTGGTATCATCCCACTGCTGGGCAATGTTTTCCTTTCAGCATCTATACAAGCTGCAAAGGCTCATACACACCATTCAGGGCCCAGAATATCTTCTGAAAGTGTTAATAATTATTTAAGTTCAGACAATGGGGCATGCTTTTTCCTAGGCACTGGCAGAGAGGGCATTTAGTGTGGAGACTTTCTGGACTGTAATATGGAGCTATGAATCAACTCACAGGCTGTGGAGTCAGGTTGCCTTTATTCAGATCACAATTCATTCACTCAGGCCAGTTTTTAAATCTTTCTGTGACTTGATTTCATCATCTGTAAAATGGGGATAATAATAGAACCAACCGCTGGTGTTCTGAAAACTAAATGCATTAATACTAAGCATTAATACTGAATAAGGACAAAGTACCAGAAAAATAATAAGCTGTCAATGAATGTTAGCTATTATTACTACAGTCTAAGGAGAAAAATCAGACAAGCAGCAAGACATTACATAAATAAAATGATTTTCAAAGAGCAGTTAAGTGCTCTAAGGCATATTAAACTGAGTTATGTAATAGATAGTAATTCAGGGTGAGGAGATAGAGTGGATGGTCAGGGAAAGCCTCTCTGAATGGATGACATGAAGTGTTGACATGAATTACCAAGTGTTCCCAGCTCCCCACAGATCGGAAAGCATATTTTTCTAAGCAGAGGGACTAGCAAAGTGCAAAGGCCCAAAGTGATGTGTTTGAACAACATAAAGGCCAGTGTGCCTGGAACTTTGTTGAGCAAAGGAAAAAGAGACAAGACATTAGATCAGAAGGATGGATGATTCACCAATTATGTAAGGCACTGCAGGCCACTGTAAGGGCTTAGGCTTTTATTCTAAGGGAAAAAGGAAGCCCTTGAGGATTTTAAGCAAAGGCATGTATGATCACTCTGACTGCTCTATGGAGGGCAAGAATGGAAGAGGCAAGACCAGTTAGGAGGCCACTGCAGTCCACCAGGCAAGAGACTATACCCCCTTGTTTCCTTTTTGAAATACATAAATCTTCGTCTTTTAGGAACCAACTCAAAAAGTACATTTGTTTTAGAGACTCTCCTGATCCTCCTTTAAATTGCCATTTATCTGTTATTCCTTTATGGCACGTGGTGTACAATTATTCATTTGTGTGCACATCTTCCTAAGTATTCTCCAAGCTCATTTATGTGATATGGACTTCTAGGTGTCTGATTTTGCCTCATAAATATTTGAGAAAGTAATTTTGTATATCTACATTTGCATATCTACAATCAAATACTAAAATGTTATAAAATATGAATAAAACTTTGTACTGCATTGATATTTTCCTTCAATATTTATTTGAAAATTAAATCTTATGGAGATACAGTGAGAGGAGACCCAAAATGTGTATTGAGATAGAAATTATAAGTGAAGATAGCATTTGAAGTCTAAAAGGAGCAAATTAAATATTTATTGACTTCTCAATCAGAGTCAAAATAAAAGCATACATGGTTGAGCTAAAACTGCTCAGTGTTTTACAATAAAGGCGACCAAATCGAGGTTGAAAATCAAATTGAGCAGCTCAGATACTGTTATACTGTACAGAAAATAAAGATAAATAAAACAGAAAAGGGATGGTGGTATCTTATAAAGTAACCAATATTGTTAAGAAAATAAAATAATAACACACTATTTAAGGGAACTGAGTTGTAACTGATATCCTCTGACTGGCAACATTTACAAAGAAGGAACAGTAAAAGCAATTGTACAGATTTGGGAAAATCTTGTTCAGAAAAGAACAACTAGTTCCTTCCTTTGCAATAGAATGGCTTCATACTCAAGTCCTTCAAATTCTTGTATGTTGGTTCATTAACTGCTTTAGCACAGGAGGTAGCATAAAAGTTTATAAAATAAGGACTTCCTAATGAGAGGACAAAGGAAAATTTCTGCATGAGAAAATTTTAAATTACATTAAAAACATGGGATTTTTTTTCTACTTAAAATTTTCCTAAAATTTTAAAAATTTTTGCTGAAGAATAATAGGCTGACAAATACTGATAAAAATATGATATATTTAATAGTCTAGAAAAGCTTTTACTGAATAATCAGTATTTTAAAATTTTAAGATTCAATTATACATATATATGTAGATATATATAAAAATGACACTATATTATACATTTATAAAAATATAATACATATAATAACCAGTAAACAATGGTCACTCTGACAAGTCAGTGAAGCAATAGGTGATTTTTTAAATTTCCATAATTTCTATAGAAAAAATTTTAAACTTTTTAGCTGGTTGACTACTCACAAACCTCTTCCTGCTTTTATCACTGTTTTGAAAGGACACAACCAATTATAGACATCCCTCTGTATTCTACTGCAATCTGAAATCATGCTTATAACATTATGAAGAATGAAAAATATAGTGAGAAAGGTTGGAAATCAAGACTTGCATAATTTTCTTACTACTATAAATTTTTAAGCTCAAAATAAAACTACACTTGAACCTTTTACTTCTCGGGACAGTTTTAATAATATGAACTTAATTAGCCTGCTAGGACACAGAGTAGTCAATACATAAATATAGTTCTCAATTACAGCCTACAATCTTGAAGTTTGCCTGTCTCAGCAGCTTGCTCTGATTATCACTGACAGCACTCCATCCAATTTACATGGAAACTAGTATTTGTTATCTCTTATTATAGATAGCTATGGAAATTTTGTTTGACTGCTTCTCTCTCATACCAATAAACACATTATTCTCCCCCACCCCGTCATTTCGTTTTCCTAGGAAATTCTGGAGGATAAGCAGCAAGATCAGATATGTTTACCCTCTGTTAAGAATAGGGGAATGTTGTAGTTTCCCAAAGATGCCTTGATTGTGACAACTGAAGGTTTTCTGTCAAGTGTATTACAAGGTGAGGCTTTATCTGCTAAGAACAAAAGTTTCACAGAGAAAATTCCTTAGTAAATTACAGCAGGCTTGGCACTTCCTGTTGTTTTCCTTTTAAGAATATATTTAGACAGAAAGGGGGAATGACCTATTTGGTCTGGTACTTCAAATCTCAAATTTTGGTGTTAAGAGCTATTTTTTTCTTTCATATAAGCAGATGAAAAATAGTTGCTACACTCTAAGGTCACAGGGGACCACATGAAATGAGTGGAGTATATAAAGTGATGATGCATTACACCATTTCTTTTCTCTGGGTGCCTCATCATGTTCCTGTTTGCTGCCTTCCCTTCGCTGTCTAACCCTTGTTTGGGGGCCATTTCCGCAGAGGCTTTTTCTTAATTTTATTGCTCACTGGTGATCTATCCATTTTATAACTGCACCTAAGTGTCCCCCACACACCTTCAGCTCCATGTATCTAACCATTAATGTGAACCATTAACTCCTGGTGAGAAAGCCATTCTTCTCTGTGCATTTCCTACTGTAAACACAATCACCCAGACTAGAACCCTTAGAATTGTCTTTCCCCCTCCCTCCATTTCACTCTTTCCATTTATCTGTCATTGCTTTTACTCTCTAAACATCATTCTGTTACCACTCCACCATTATTACTTGACTGAAGTTTCTTATCCGTCTGGTTTGGATTATGCTGACATAGCTGATCATTCTGCTGGTAATGGAAAAGTTTTTTGACTTAACAACAGAGCTGTGCCACAGTCAACAAAGTGATCTGCCTGCCCTAAACCATAAATCTGGGTATCATTTTCCTGCTGAAAAGTCCTTGATGGTTGCCCATTGCAAAATACTCTTCATGGTGTATGAGTCCTTAATAATCTGACTCCTAACTCCAAGCTCTATCTTCCTGAGTTTATTATTAATTCTGCTCTCCCTTAATATATCTGTGGCAAGCCTTATAGTGGGAACAATCTAATCAGAGCCTCATAATACGATGCAACCTATTCAAATACAAATTCCAGGAACGGCACATCTGAATAAACTAGCCAAGGTTATTTGCTCAGCATGGAGTAAATTCTACATCTCCTACCTGTATCCGATGAGAAAGCTGTAATTCCAATAAAAGATACTATAAGCTCTTAAAGAGGGGAAATGGATGGGCAGTCAAAAAGAAACATAACAATTTGCAACCACGTGGATGGAACTAGAGGGTATTATGCTAAGGGAAATAAGTCAATCAGAGAAAGACATGTATCATATGATCTCACTGATATGAGCAATTTGAGAAACAAGGCAGAGGATCATAGGGGAAGGGAGGGAAAAATGAAACAAGATGAAACCAGAGAGAGAGAGACAAACCATAAGAGACTCTTAATCTCAGGAAACAAACTGAGGGTTGCTGGAGTGGAGGGGGGTGGGAAGGATGGGGTGGCTGGGTGATGGACATTGGGGAGGGTATGTGCTATGGTGAGTGCTGTGAATTGTGTAAGACTGTTGAATCACAGACCTGTACCTCTAAAACAAATAATACAGTATATGTTAGTAAAAAATAAATAAATAAATATAACAATTTTTTTTTTTTAATTTCCACTATACCATAGGTCAGGAAACATTTTCTGTAAAGGGCCAAATAGTAAACAGTTTATGGTTTTCAGTCTATATAGTCTTTGTTGTAACTATTCTTCTCTCCTTTGTAGTGTAGAGGCAGTCACAGACAGTAAGTAAAGGCATGGACATGACTGTGTGCCAATAAAATTTTATTTACAGAAGCAGATTGTGGGCAAGATCTAGCCTGTGGGTTGTAGTTTTTTAATCTGCAATTTATCATAGGATCCTGACTCCAAAATAAGACAGCTATAGATCAATTAAGATTTTGTTGCGTTTAGTAAGTTCTCATTAGAAACAAGAAAAAAAAGTAACATAAAACTGTGTGGTGTCTCCAAATGAATAAAAGAATTACAGTCTTTAGGCAACAGGAAGGGACAACCACAGGAGAAATGAAGCTAAGAGGATAAGATGGGAAGACAACAGGAAGAAAAAATGAAGAAACTGAGGAGGAAGAAATATATTGAGTCATCAAAATTAATGGCAGACTACTTCTTAAGCAAAACAAACAAGAAAACAAAACATGATTAACAATGCTAAAACCATCAGCCATATGAGAAAAACAGCAAATAATTCCTCTAGTATGTACTAGAAAAAACATAGAGCAGTGACAAAGAGAGCCATCACACACAGGGAATGAAAAGTGAACTTGGAAAAAATATTTCTGGGGTGCCTAGGTGGCTCAGTTAGTTAAGCGTCTGCCTACGGCACAGGTCATGATCCCAGAGCCTGCCCTATCGCCATCATCGAGCTCCCTGCTCAGCAGGGGGTCTGCTTCTCCTGCTCCCTCTGCCCCTCCCCCCTGCTTGTGCTCTAAAACTCTCCCCCACCCCCTGCCCTGTGCTCTCTCTCAAATAAATAAAATCTTTAAAAAACTTTTTAAAAAGGAAAAGAATTTCTGCCTATGAGGAACAAATCAGAAACAGTTTCACAGAAATGAAATTTAGATTTAAAAAAATAAGCAAAAACTGAAGAATATGGAAAAAATGATAAGACAATGGGCTCTATTTTTTTCTTTGTAGAAACCTAAACTAATGAAATAGTCTAATAAAATAAAATCAAAGATATAATGTTTTAATATTAAAAATAAAGAAAAATAAATGTCAAAAACTATAAAAATCAAACTGGAATGTTATGTAGTCATTAAATAAGATAACGAGGCTTTTTAAAAGTCATGTGGAAAAGCTACACTGCATGTTTTGAGTAAAAGAAAAAATCAGATATAAAAATTCATAAACAGCAAATTCCCACTATTTTTCTTCTTTTATTCATTTTAAATAAAACAGAATAAAGGGGCGCCTGAGTGGCTCAGTTAGGCATCTGACTCTTGATCTCAACTGAGGTCTTGATCTCAGAGTCCTGATCTCAGGGTCATGGGTTCAAGCCCCATGTGGGGCTCCATGCCCAGCATAGAGCCCACTTAAAAAACAAAACAAAACAAAACCATAGAATGAAAAGACTCACACTTAATGTTAACCACGTTGCCTTGGACTTCTAATACAGATTGCTGTTGTTTCCTTATGTATTCCTTTCTTTTTCAAATTTTTGAAGAAGGACAAGATGAGAAATAAATGAAAATAACTAAACATGCAGATAAATTTTCAATCTGGTGATGAGATTATCCAATGAACAATGATTTCAAATTTTGGAAAGTTCCTAAAGAAAAACACAACGAATTTTAGATTCTGTTTTCAAAATCTAGTATGAAATAATGTGGAAAAAGAAGGGAACTGGAAGAAACAGGAATTTTCAAGTGCATGAAGACTTAAGTTACATTTTCATTTACTTAATTATATCCTAACAGACTTCACTTCCATAAAAATCAGTAAAACACAGAGAGTAAACAATAAAGAAGTCTGTGAGATCAAGATACATGGGTAAAACTCCCATCATTTTCTTCTTTAATATAATGGATATACTACACAGATACATAAAAAACAATTTTACTCAGAACCTGAAAAATTACAGTCATTACTTCAGAGGTTATCCAGTCACTTGTCATTGCTGCCCCGAATAATTCGAGAATTTCTTATGAAGTCAAACTGAATAGCATCCTCTTGGCCTAGAATCATATCCATACTGAACTTTTGTTCAGAAATTAATGCTCATTAGTGATGTCTTTCAGACCAGATAAAAAGGAAAGTGAAAATCTCTTCTCTTGTACATATTCACTTCCTTCTCTCCTGCCTGCTTCTTTTGTATCAGGCGATACTATGTAAGGATTTAATTCAGGTCAATCTCTTACTAATCCACAGCATGAATTGAAAAGCAGCATTGCTAAGGGGTCTGCACCAGTATTTAAGCTTGCTTAATTTTCCAGTAAGCTTTAATATCATTGCTTAAGACCTAAGAATCAATAATGAGGGGCTCATCTTCATAAAATCACTTGAAACATGAATCTCTGCCAGTGAGATATTTTTCAATATCCATCCCACCCACTCTACTATAAGTGCACACATGACATCTTTGGCTTCTTCAAAATAGAAGCAAATTCTTTATGTCAGAGCATTGTGCACTAGAAGTTTACTTTTTTTAAAAAAAAGTGCTATATTTAGGGACAATAAAATTCAAATGGAATAGAAACAGGATTTCATTGTTCTAAGTATCAAGAACAATGAAATAAATTATATACTTCATGAATACTATCATTGTCTTTGGAGTTCTGTGTCCTCTAGAACAGTTTCAAATAGGTATACCATAAGTTAAACATTGTTATATCTAGAAGAGGATTTATAGCAGTGGATGCTGGGGTTTTTTGTTGTTGTTTGTTTGTTTGTTTTGAAGATTTTATTTATTTGCCAGAGAGAGAGAGAGAGCACAAGCAGGGCAAGCAGCAGAATGAGAAGCAGGCTCCCCGCTGAGCAAGGAGACCAATTTGGGACGCGAAACCAGGACTCTGGGATCATGACCTGAGCTGAAGGCAGACGCTTAACCAACTGAGCCACCCAGGTGTCCCACAGTGTGCTGTTTTTTAAATAGATTATACTTCAACAAAATGTTGCAAGGGTTTTTGGTTCTTGTTTGTTTTTACTACTGCAATGCCCAACCTTGGGTTTTGCAAATCATCAGAAAGATATTTATTTTAAGGAATTAAAATATTTTCAAGAAAATTACACTTTAAATTTTAAAAATATATTTGAATGTATACATATACACACATGCAATCGACACACATGCATACCCACACAACTCTTGTCTCTAGGAAGGAAAGAAAAAAATAATATTAAAAGTTCATGAGCCACAATGATATTCTAAAAATCTTAACCTCAATCCCCATTACCAAGTCATTTACAATTTGCCAGAAAATGATGCTACCCTATACATAAGAAATCACAATTAAATTCATGCTTTACAAATCACAGATGGCCTTCATTACATTTCTGGGACTGTCCTGATTTTTAAAAAATAAATAAATCTAACACAATGTGTAGGCTGTGGCCATTATAACACATTTTATTAGTCCATAGGTTTGTTTTTGAAACTTTGAAATATGGTTATATTTATAATTCAAAAATATATCCTATTATTATAGAAGAATGGTTATATAATTTACAAGTAAATACACATTTGTTAGACTGTTCTCTACTTTCCTTCCTTGTTTCCTTCGTAAAGTATGAAATGAACTGATGGAATGAGAAGTTCTAGGAAATATGAAAGGCATTTGAGAAGAAGAGAGAGAAGCAAAAAATGAGCTCAAGGAAGAATAAAAAGAAGAGTCAGCAAACAGCTAACCAAAACTTCATCAAATTCAAAACTTTATATGTCAACCCGTTAGCTTTTTTTCAAATAAAATTTTGATCATAACTGTAATACTCTTTTTTTTTTTTAAGATTTTATTTATTTACTTGACAGAGAGAGAGACAGCGAGAGAGGGAACACAAGTGGAGGAGTGGGAGAGGGAGAAGCAGGCTTCCCGCGGAGCAGGGAGCCTGAAGTGGGGCTCGATCCCAGGACCCTGGGATCATGACCTGAGCCGAAGGCAGACGCTTAATGACTGAGCCACCCAGGTGCCCCCATAACTGTAATACTCTTAATTATGTTTCAACTGTTTTCCAAGAACTGTACTAAAATATATATTTTTGGTATTTCTTTGAAATTAAATCATAATGTTTTTTAAAACAGTTATGATATCTAAAAAGGCTTAATGACATAAACACTTAGTAAGCACTGATCAGCCTTTATGATCATCTTCAAAATAACTTTGTACAGGCAGCTACAAAAATCAATTGGTATTGTGACTACAAGTGCATCACAACTTGCCTATTAATTTGGAAGTTACTTTCATTTTTATGACATTAAATTTTCCACCCAAAATATGGCATATTTTCCTACTTATTCAAGTTGTGTTTAATGGTTTTCAATGGAATGTAATCATATAATCATATTTTTTTCATTAGGTCTTGCTTCTTCTTGTTACATTTATCCATATATATCTAATGTGTTTGTTGCTATTGTTATTTTGTTATTTTCATATATAATGAAAAAGGCATTTTTCCCTTTTCTAGGTTTGCCTTGCTACTTTAAAAAATAACTATTAATTTGTGTATATTTATCTTGCATCTAGCCACTTAGTAAACTTTCCCATTAAAGTTAATATTTGGCTAAACTATGTTAGGTTATGTAGGTATATAGTCATAGCATTTGTAATATGGTTTAAAATGCATCCTGAAACAGCACTGCTGACTTTCCACACAAGATGTTATTTCAATGTAAATAACAAGTTGAATGAGTGGTAGAGAATTTTTTTTTAACTTCAAAGTCTGAAAAACATCTCTAAAAGGAGTCAACTAATAGGTAACATTATTTGAGGTAAACTATTTAAGGCAAACTCTAGTTAAACTTCAAAGACAACCTGGAAACCTCAGTTGGAAACTGTGCCAGTCACAGCAACTCTTTGACTAGTTACATAAATATTTATACCTCATATATGCTTTTATTTTTATTTTCTTACTTTTTTCTCCAGGAGAACAAAATTTTGCTCTGAAATTTAACTGGCTCATCTTTCATAATGCATACTGACATTATTTATGGTAATACAATTAAATCACATGTTATTTGTGGCAATCTAATTTCCACATCATTCATTGTGCTTTCTCAACTTTACTAACAGCAGATGCTTGTGGAATTTCACTTTAATTAAAATACTAAATTACTTTATAAATAAAAATAGTACATCATCTCAACACTTAATCAAGGATGTATCACTCTGAATAATGCTGAAAAATAACTTTTAATATGATTTAAAACTCAATTAATATAGTGTCATCCACTTGTATTTAATTTATAATGTTGCTTAAGAGACTAATAATATTTTTAATAACTTATCAGAGAAAATTTAATTCAGCCATCTAGACCTCTATCTTAAACTAAGTATTTGAAATAGAGTGTCAGCAATGGGCAGGCAGAAGGGGGTTGAAGCCAAGAGCAGAAGCATTTTTCAGCTCTAATAAAAATTATGATTAAAAATTTGTACAATATTCATTTAACCATTTTTTGTCTTATTAAGATAAACAGAAGAGGGTATAAGTATTAGCACCACCATGTTACTACTAAAACAGAAATATATTATTTTTTCTTACTTTTTATAGAAATAAAATACATACAAAAATGTATATAAACCATGTGTTCTTGGATATTCATTAATTGAGCACACCTGTATCACCATTATTTAGGTGATTTGAGTAAATTTTTATGTTTTTTTTTAATACAACGAGGATGGAATTGACAAATATGAACATATATTTATGTTATCAATGTGTGAAGTCAGTATACTACTGATAAATCAGATAATCCTCTTTAAATCATTCATTTTAGCAAATCAAGAATAACACTATGTACACATATTAACAATGACATCCATAATTTAGGAAAATAGTGCTATATGAAAGAAATAGTATTAAACATATCAGCAAATGATGTAAAAAACACCCTCCCCATTTCTCTATTTAGTATACATCTATATTCTGGTTTAAATTTGAGAGCCTAATTGAACAACTTTTATGATCACAGTCAAAAAAGGATCACTTTTTTTTAGCTGTAAGAATGGTTAGAATAGGCATATGGATTTGACCAGATAAGTTCTTTAGTTTCCATGGAGAAAATTCTACAGCACAGATGTCCTTTTTATTTAAAATGAGTTAGTATGATACATGACTAAGTTGTTTTCATTTACATTGCTTTTAAACTACATCATGCTCCAAATTATATTACTATGTAAGTGCATCAGGAAAATACTAGTGCTCAGTTAATAAAGCTATTTCATTTTGGATAACAAGAGAAACTAATAATATATTTAATTAGAAAATAAAAATTTTTTATTCTAAGAGGCGTCACCAATCTTCTTAAGTATGCCTACAGTATAAATGCACTCATACCTTAGATCATATTCCCTGTTGTCATCTTAAAACATTCAACTGTATTATTTATTGGAAGTAGAAGAAACAAGCCTAATTATGGGTTTTCTCTCCCATATTATAAGTTCCTATGCATACTAAAAACAATTACTTTTCATTTAATAATCATTTATCATACACAAAATGAGATCCAAATTTGTACAATTTAGGAATAGTGCTTGTTACCTGAGGGAGCATAACAGAATTAGAGATTTTAAAAGCTGGGTATGAGTACAGAGAAAAATACAATTCACTTGTTACAACCGTTTGAAGCTAAAGATTACACAGTTAGTAGAAATAGCAGAATTAAAGATTTTGATACTATAGGGCACAAATATAGAAATAACCTAGAATGAAGCTGTCATGTGTTTATTTTGAAATATGGAAACCTTTTTAAGATGGCTAATTACCCACAAGAGTATAAGACAGTAGCTCCAATAAGTGTCTAGATCACACATAGGAGATCTGGAAACCCAGAGGGAGAGGAGTGAAGAGTGCACGTGACTGACCTAGGAGTAAAGACGGCAAAGGTGTGAAAAGGAGCCCACCGTCCAGCAGAAGTTCAAAAAGTTACGTTTCTGATATACAATGGAATATTATTCAGCCATAAAAAAGAATGATATCTTGCCATTTGCAACAACGTGGATGGAACTAGAGGGTATTATGCTAAGCTCAATAAGCCAGTCAGGGAAAGACAAGTACCACACGATTTCACTCATATGTGGAATTTAAGAAACAGATGAACATGGGGAAAAACAAAGAGAAGCAAACCATAAAACAGACTCTTAACTACAGAGGACAAACTGAGGGTTGCTGGAGGGGACGTGGGTGGGAGGATAGGTTAAACGGTGATGGGGATTATGGAAGGTACTTGCTGTGATGAGCACTGGGTATTATATGTAAGTGATGAATCACAAAATTCTACTACTGAAACTAATCTTACAGTATATGTTAACTACCAGAAACTTAAATAAAAACTTAAAAAAGAAGAAAGAAGTTATGTTGCTGGAAGTGATAGCATGTATACCGAGCCATCGACCACCGCCCTTCCTGTTTTACTGAAATCTACTCTTTTTAAGGACCAGAACAAGTCTTTCACATAGATTATTTCACCTAATGCTGACAGAAAATCTGTGATGTACAGATGAGTGAACTGAGGCATAATGAGGTAAAGAAAACTGTCTGGTAACAATGCTAGAAAGTGCCAAAGAGGATTTTAAACCAACTGCATTTGAGTTCAGAACTTTCATCACCCCTCAAAGTATCACGGATTCCAAATTAATGCAGACTACATTACTGAGTGAATTATAATTTTAAATAGCCGTGTCTATTCATCTAAAAGTTTAACACATATAACTTGAAATTTGTAAAAAGATTTTCCTAAAGAACTGGGTGGGGGGGGTGGAGGGAAGGTGTAAATTCTGTTTAGATTCGGAAAAGTGAGTAGCTATAACATTTTCCTTTCGTACCAGAAAAAAAAAATCAAATGACAACAAAGGCAGTGACAAAAGTAACCACAAAAATCTGTAAGTTATAATCATGCTGTTCTAATTTGCTCAAGAGCAAGCATTTCAGAAGTCTTTGATATTATGCACATAGTATATTATTCTAATTAGGCAAAACTTACAAAATTATAATGACACATATTTAAGAATATCCATGCATACTCTTATACTGCATAGCTAATAGGAATCCATTTAAATCAGTTCACATAAATGATTCTAGTGTTATTTTTACAAAATGAAGATTTCTCATTTCACTGACAGTATTTCAGTATGATTTTTAAAGTCATTTAAATATTGCCTTTTCTGTCTACTGTGCATGATGTAGTTATCTCTAACCACAGAGAAACATCTATGGCTCTTTGCAAAACTTTTTTGTCTCCAACATAACAGTTCATTTTCCCAAGGCTGAAACATCCTATTTTTGAGTAGAGGAATCTTCCCAACCGTAGCACTTCCTTGCTCTATCACTCAG
Organism: Halichoerus grypus; assembly: GCF_964656455.1. NCBI lineage: Eukaryota > Metazoa > Chordata > Mammalia > Carnivora > Phocidae > Halichoerus > Halichoerus grypus. The sequence continues at coordinate 45,202,874 of NC_135723.1, forward strand.
AAGCCCTTCAAAACCCGTTTCCTTCCTCAAATCAGAATTTCTTGGCTTAACCTCCTCCATCACTGATAGAGGCATGGCACCTGCCTTATCCTCACTCGGCGATTTCAAATAAATGCACATACTTTGACCTCACCACTGTACTGTTGAATTAAAGTCTTGGAGTAGGGAAAGGGGATGTGCATTTTGAACATTTTCTCATGTGCTTCTGATGCAGACAAAAGTTTGACACAAACACCATCTGTGTATTGGAGATCTTGAGACCAGTGAACCTGGTATCTTGACTGTGTGATCACTACACTGTGGGAGGAGCCAAGTAGGGACAGAGCAAAAGGGTTCTCTGGGTCCTGTGCATGTGCTAACGGTGGGACAGCTTATTTGGACTGAGTAGTGAATAGAATATAAAAGAGAAGAATAGAGGGAAAGAGGCTGAGTTAAGACTGGAGTGGGAGTTGTTATTTTTTACAGTTCTGCTTTTCCCAATCTATGTATCCTTAGGTAAGTTAGTCAACCTTTCTATGATTATGTTTATTAAATATTTCCAGCAGTATTACTCATTCATTCATTCCTCCATATATTTGACTACTCTCTGCCTCCTAAAATGTGCCAAGCTCTGTGCTATGCTATCAAAAAGCAATGAGAAAATCTAGACATGACATCTCTCTCCTTTAGAAACCTTAGTATTGTGAAGAACACCTATATTAATTAAATAATTGCTCAAATATTAAATAACTATTATAAATCTAGAAATGGAGAATTAGATAGAGCTAAAAGAATATATAATAAAGATAATCTACAGAGAGAGTGCAGTAAATGTTTTCCTGAGAAATCTGGGGAAAAGTAGAAATCAAAAGAGTAGGGAAGGGGGTACCTTTTAGAAGAGGAAAATTGATCTTGGGTCTACTATAAATGCCTATTCATTTTGGTGACCCTGTTGGATGGGGACTGTATCTTAAATCATGACAACTCTTTAAATTAGGGATTTTGATCAATATTTTTTTAGTTGAGAAAAGCGAAGCTTAAAAAGATTAATTACTTAGGCAAAGTCACATGAAATATAGCAAGTAAGAGACCTAAAAGTGGAAATTCTAATCAGCTTGGTTTCAAAGCCTATGATTCCTTTCTCCATTTTGGTTCAAATGTATTTCAAAATGTAAAAGATGCTAAAAAGCCTCTCCAGAATTAATGGAAGGGAAATTAAACATTGGGAAGGAACTAGGTCCATAACACTGGAAGTAAGGAGACAAGGAGAAAGGCATGAAATGGAATATAGCCTCTTAAGTATCAATAATGCCAAGATGACAAGTTCAGTTTAGAGATATTGTATGCAGAGTAATTAGGGGATAATTATCTTGTCCAGGAGGGAATAAAAAATACTGAATATCATTAAAATTATTTTGGTTTACATTTTCTATTTCAGAAATCTAAATGAATATTTAATGACTTTTTAGAACATATCTCTTTGCCACTGAGTAGTGAATAGAATATAGACTGTTCTATTAGTAAATATAATTTATCACTCATTTTTAGTTTAAACTAGTCAAATTAAGTTGTAAAAATAGGTTTGAGTATTCTTCCCTTTTTTACAATTTTATTATTTTTTTATTATGTTATGTCACCATACATTACATCATTAGTTTCAGATGTAGTGTTCCATGATTCATTGTTTGCATGTAACACCCAGTGCTCCATGCAGAACGTGCCCTCTTTAATACCCATCACCAGGCTAACCCATACCCCACCCCCCTCCCCTTTAGAACCCTGTTTGTTTTTGAGTCCATAGTCTCTCATGGTTCATCTCCCCCTCCGATTCCCCCCCTTCATTCTTCCCCTCCTGCTATCTTCTTCTTCTTTTTTTTTTTTTAACATATAATGTATTATTTGTTTTAAGCAAGATCTTTAGGAACAGTATTGTATTAACAGTTATTTTTATGTGTTCTTGGGTTTAAATACTAAGTACCAAGAAAAAGATTTCTTTCCTATTTTTCAGAAAACATGTTCAGCTAGATTCAGGATACTTCAAAATTAGTAGTTTTCTGTAAACAACCACATGAAGGACAAACTTCCTCACATACATGGATGCAGAAGTGAACAAACAAACCTGGACCTAAGTATAAACTACAAACCAAACATGACTGAAATATAGGTTACTTAAAATGCTTCTGGAGATTTGTTAAACGTCCTACACAAAGTGCTACATATAGTGTTTCAATATGCATGGATTAGGGGCACCTGGGTGGCTTAGTCAGTTAAGCATCTGACTCTTGGTTTCTGTTCAGGTCATGATCTCAGGGTGGTAACACTGAGCCCCACATGGGGCTCCGTGCTCAGCACAGAGTCTGCCTGAGATTCTCTCTCTCTCCCTCTTCCTCTACCCACCCCCACTCTCTCTCTCAAATAAACCTTTTAAAAATTCACCAATTAAATTGACCAAAACAATGCTTATAAGCTGATAAATTATACTTTTATGATATCATGTGACCTCCACTTCTTAATGATTAAAGCTAATCTCTTTCTCAAAAGAAAGAGAAACCAAGATTGTACTATCTTTAATGCTTTAAATATTGTGACTGAATTTTAAACATTTCCATTGTTTGTTTAATGAACTGGTTGGTAGTTGTAGGTCCCCACCTGCAGGCTGAGCCCACCCTAGTTCTAGGACCGTTTGCCTGGGATGGTGGAAAAGGAAGAGTTGGAAGATCTACCTACATTTGGTGACTTCATAAAGAGTCAGCATTAATTCCGGTAATGACATTTTTCATTGTTCACTATCTTCAAGCCCTCCTCTTTTCTTCCAGGTCTGGGAATTGGGTAAAGAGTTGAAACCCCACAACGGTTTCCTGTCAAGAGCTATAATTATGCCAAGGCCTCTCTCTTAGTCATTACATCTTCTTCTATTACTTGCCTGCACTTCTACTCACATCCTCAAGTCTCCTAAACTTTAGCCCATATATCCAGACTTCTTCCTCTTAATTACTGCTGAAGCCTTCTCCATTCATGTCCCCAACTCAAGAAAAGACTTATATCTCTTTTCATCCCAAAAGGCATTTGAAGAAAATGGAGATAGTCTTTTTTTCTGTATTCCTTTAACTGAACCAACCCATAGTCATCAAAATATTAACTGAAACGTTATGTATTTATCATTTCTAGCACCAAAAGAAGCAGCACCATAAAGTGATGATATAATATTACCTTCATTTACTCAATAAAAGTATATATACTTGGTATTTCACGGTGGCTACAATTCTCTATCTTGTTAATGCAATGTTTTCAGACAAAAAAATATATATATAAACAAAAATCTCCACAGACTTCTAGTGGTCTCTATATTGTGACTAATATTCTAATTAAGAAAATCTTTGCACACCTCTCTAAAAGTTCTTTAGAAAACATAATTTCCTTATATCATGCACAGATGAAAAGATTTGTTGAAAACTTTTACCAATTCGCATTTGAGTATGTGGTTTGAAAATGTAAACTAGTAATTTATTTATTCATTTTTGCTTTATTTTTTTATTATGTTCAGTTAGCCAACATACAGTACATCATTAGTTTTTGATGTAGTGTTCAATGAGAACTAGTGATTTACAATGCAAAAGAAATCATAGTGATTTCAAGCTTAAGATAAATTTAAAGTCATATGCAATTTTAAACAACTTAAAATATCAAAAGCCACAATAATTTTATTTAGAAATAGTTATCATCTGCTTACATTTGCCATCATTTATATATCATTGTTTTAAAAATACGGTGCACTTGCAAAATATATAGGTCTGAAAATTTTACTTGTTTAGACTGTAATTAATAATTTATTTTGTGGAAGGATAATATGAATTATATTTGCCTTACAGGATGATTTCAGATAGTCGCAAGGACAAAGTGGCCAACTATTCAGTCTTTATTTTTATTTTTGACCTTCATTCAAAAATCAAAAGCAGTTCTGTCACACTTTCGTGATCCACAACACTGGTCATTTCAGGTTTTCTTTGTGATACCTAGAGCACATTTAATTTTTGTAAGCAAAAAAAAGAATCTAATAACACTCTATGATCACCTGAATACCTGAATATGTCTTCCTTCCAGTGCTGACCAGCACTATACAGGTCAAGAACTGTGGCAGCACTCCATGTCTTTAAGACATTTATTTTTAATTATGTTCAAACTTCAATTTATGCAGTAAATTCCACAAATACATTTTGTTTTAATTTCAGGAAAAAAATTTGAAAATATCTAAATAGCAATAACCCTTTAAATTAATTTCAAAGGGTATGTTAAACCTAAATTTTACCTTTTATTAAAAGTCACCAGGAATTAAAACACTCAATATGCAAAATATAGAGCTTTTGGAACATGGATTATACACTTCATCTTTGCAAATAATTGGCCAAAAAGAAATATATTAGGATTTATAGATAGAGGACTTCAACTTTAGTCCAATGAGTTTACAAATGATTATCAGTATATAATCATTTATTTATTTTTATAATCATTTTTTAAAATAAAGTAGAGTGCACAGTGGGGCTTCTTATATGAAAACTAGAGCTGCATGATTGCGATGTGAAGTGCTGCTACAGATGGTTTTTACCAAACAGTTGTTAGATGATCAACTCACTCCTGGTGATTTAGGACAAACAGAACATTATTCAGAACCTGAAGGTAAGCAAGCAAGCAAAAGTGCATGGGGACTAGGTGATGATTGGAGACCTGGTAGAGAAGAGGTGCCCAGCATGCAGCTAGGAGAATGCAGGTACCACACCCAAGTACTCTTCTCTCAGCTGCCTATTTGTGTCTTAAGTTTTCTACTTTTCCATTCCAATAGCCTTGGATCTTTATGTCTCCCTTCCACTACTAATCTAAGACCTCTGCCATAATTCTTCATCAGCACTAATACTCAATGCAGTATTATTTTTACAGACTGAAATCAATTAGTCTCCCTCCTTCCTTCTCTCTCTCTTTCCTCCTCCTCCTCCCCTTCTCCCTCTCAACCTGTCTCTCTTGGTCTTGTTCTCATTCACATTTTCTCAGGTCTGAGCTCAAGTGCCCTCACTCGCTCATGCTCTCTCTCTCTCCCCTTTTTCTCTCCCTCAAACACACATAAAAACACTTCTTCACATTTGTTTTCTTCAAGGTTTGATGTAACATGATATAAACCCAAGTGACCACTATTAAATGCCTTTTTACTCTGAAATGTTTTAATAAAAGCAATGCTTCCTAGGTGTATCTTTTACCTTTTTTTAAGGGGCAGAGGAAGCAGAGGGAGAGGGGGAGACAGAATCTTAAGCAGGTTCCACGCCCAGCGCAGAGCCCAACATAGGGCTCGATCTCATGACCCATGAGATCATGACCTGAGCCGAAATCAAAAGTCGGAAGCTTAACTGACTGAGCCACCCAGATACCCCTTTTACACTTTTTTCTAAACTGGATGTGGGGGGATCTCTGTGCCGTACCCTCAGGGCTTCTAAATTGCACATGGTAGTTGGCTGCGGCCATATGGGTAGATACCACACTGATCACATGACACAAGCCTAGTCTAAGACCTGTGAGGGTGTAAGCTGGCAAAAGAGCAAAGCAGGAACTTATCTACACATAAATATTTCAAGTTGGCATTCAGCTACGGGTCAAGATAACAGCCTCAAATAAGTGTCTGACAGAAAGCTATTCCCACATACTGTTTATTATGGGTATCAAGAGGACCATAGTTATTTGCTATATTTTTTATCAACTTAAAGTATGCTTTCCTACATATATAGATATGAAAAAAATAATAAAAGGTAAAAGTATAAAGCAAGTTACTGATTTTACCATCTTTAACATGTGAAGATTTATAATACTATAAACCAAATTGGAATAACATTAGATATTGCAATTTTTAGCCCCACCCAAACACAAATTTATTTTGAATAAGCCATTTTAAATGTGACTTGAATTATTCACAGTATTAATTTATGACAAGGATTAATACAGTACGCTTTTTATTTTTCAAAAAAAAAAAAAAAAGATGTATAACACCTAAGGGTTGGTCCTAGCAGTTCACTCTCTGTAAAAGTTCACCTGAGAGAGGACAAGAGTTAAAACTGAGAGCAATCGGGCGCCTGGGTGGCTCAGTTGGTTAAGCGACTGCCTTCGGCTCAGGTCATGATCCTGGAGTCCCAGGATCGAGTCCCGCATCAGGCTCCCTGCTCGGCGGGGAGTCTGCTTCTGCTTCTGACCCTCTCTCCTCTCGTGTTCTCTCTCTCATTCTCAGATAAATAAATAAAATCTTTAAAAAAAAAAAAAAAAAACTGAGAGCAATCACTGAAGTTGGGGAGAATACCAATAGGGAGTAGTTGTAGTCTTCTTAGGTACTGAGAGAGCTCTTTAGAATATAAAAGCCATTTAGGTTGTTAATTCACACCTCTGTGCCTTAACCATGTGCATCCCATCATCTCTCACCTCTTAGGGTTTTGCTCACACTTTCCAAACTAGCTCAACTGTCCACACCTCTGGCAGGCCTTTACTGGTCCTTGCCCTTCCCAAGCCCAGATGAATTGATCCCTTCATCTTCAGTGTCCTTAGAGCACTTCAAATATGCCTGCTCAGTAGCCCCAATCACACTGATTTGCAGTTGTGTGTGTGCACCTCTTTCAAAGATATGAGCTTGTCAGTGACTGAGGGACCCAATCATATGTGTCTATGTTTCCTCATAGTAGAAGAGGATCTAGGACAGAGTTCAGTAAATTATTTGTGCAGTAAATAAAGAGGCTCAGAGGGTACCACACCTTATGCTGATGTCACTAATATGTCTTTTAAAGTAAGAACGAGAAGGAGTGCCTGGGTGGCTCAATTGGTTAAGCATCCGACTCTTGGTTTCAGCTCAAGGTCATAAGTACATGGGTTGTGAGATCAAGCTCTGCATCAGGATTCCCGCTCAGTATGGAGTCTGCTTAGGATTCTCTCTCTCTCTCTCCTTCTGCCCCTCCCCCCGTTTGTGCTCTCTCTCTCTCTCTAAAATAAATCTTTAAAAAAAACAGAATGAAAAAGAGGGGAGGAGAATAAGTTTGCTTGAAAGAGGAGATCGTATTTTGTCTCCACCTCAAATTTATCTTTCCATTCTAGATCCATTAATACGACATAAAAAATAAGATACATACTAAATACACGTACATGAAGGCAAAATCACTGAAGAAATTAGCACACCCCTAGAATCGTTTAATTTCAACTCTCAAAAGTGTGAATGTGAGTAGGATATATGCGTCTCTGTAAATTTTTGAATGTAGAAAGTCATTCAGAAAAATACTTTTAAATATGCCTTAAAAGTACAAAATTAAATGAAAAAAGACTCATCAAATATGGTTTAATTCAGCATCCTACCATATAATTTCTTGCAGTACTTCCTCATAGCTCTATTACAGCAATACATTTTTGTTCATAATCAAGACTCTGGTGCACTTCAACGTTTTGAAGACATTTACGCATCACGATCGACTACAGATTAAATTATGTGGCGTATAATGTTAGTATTAAGTACATTTTATTGGTTTATATTTTAAAACTTTGTGTGTAATGTCTCTTCTGTCCATTAAGCAGACTTTAAGATGCCAAATTTCCTGTGCACATTAATCAAGAGAATTATCAAATGTGCATACACACACACACACACACACGCACGCTGCAACTTAAAATAAGGGCATGCACTGTATAAAAGTTACAAAAAAAAATCTTCAAAAATGCAAAAAATACTCCAAGTTTTCCTCAGGGGTGAAATTGCTATCTGGTAGTATACTTCATACTTATGGTTCAAAACGTTTCTACAGTGCATTCATGATGCATTTAAGGGTAACTTATCCTCTTTGTCAAGAGGGACTTTAGATATAGGTCCAATATTTAGTAAGAAATGAACACATCTGAGCTCATATTAAAAATCTTATCACATGAGTGGTAGGAAAAACCTAACCACATAAATCTCTGAATACTGACAGTCCTAATTTTCATCTCTTTCATCACATGCCCTAAGATATATAGTGTCTTCAGAAAAGTCATTTTTAAAGGACAAGAGACAGAATGAAAACGTTTCCAAAACCTATTTACTGTAATGTTTGCAAAGAATCTCATTAGAATAAATTTACACCAGTTCTTTTACTTTCAATAATTTTAGCTCCTTTCACAGCTGTTTCCCATACAGCAGTCCACACTGAATATATCATTGTTTAGTTGCCTGTAGACAAATATAATGATGCCAGCAGGTGTTTACTTTGTCTTTTTCGGGGAAAACTATAGCTGGAATGCAAGTCTCCCTGTACAGGACATTGCAAAAGTCAGCACTTCTAATGTCAATAATATTCCTATTCAAGAAATTTTGTCAGTTTATATACTTGTAAAATGATCCCCTGAAATTAGTGGTAAACTGCAATATTGTACCAAAACACAGCACAGATGGTCAGACCTGGAAGGTGGGAGAGAAGGGAAAGAGCTTAGCAAAGAGAACTTTGAGAATGAATAAAATTTGAGGCTACATAGGAGAGATAAATGAGATGTGTAAGTGTGTGCAAGAAAGAGAAAGCACGTGAGCAGGAGAGAAAGAGAAAGAAGCTCTGTGGGATATTTTGGGAAAAGTAAAAAAGGATTTAGGATGTTTTGTTATATGGTGTTCAGTATAAACTCCTGTGTTATACTGCCAGGAAAATCCACAGTTAAATCTATATAACACTTTTTTTTAAAGGGATAAAAAAAGGATAACATCAATATACTGAAACTAAATACTAAGTTATGATTTGAAAAGGCTCTTTATACTTTTCAATGTTAAGATTCATTGCATGATGGACTATGAAAATATATTTGTATTTGATTATAGGCCAATAAGTTTAGAAAAAATATGTTATTCTATGTCACAAAATTGAAGAAAGTTATGAAAATCAATGTTAAAATCTCAAAAACACTGTCAAATGCTCAGTCAAGATACCAAAGTCAAAATATTTATCAAAACACAAACCTGTAATTATTTATCTACCTATGCTTGTCTGAAAGTATTAAAATAAAATTTCTGTTATTACCTATTATTTATATATTATTTATACCATATAATGCTAATTTAAATATTTGAATAAGTATCACTTAGATTTTCCTGTGCATATTAAATATATGTGATTAAGTCAGTCTCTCTTTAAGTCATTACAGCTCCTTCATCCTTACTACTTGTTTTCACTTTACTGAAGATTTCACTGGACGATCAGATTAAAAACCCAAAAGGAGGGCACCTGGGTGACTCAGTCAGTTAAGCATCCAACTTTTGATTTCAGTTCAGGTCATGATCAGGGTCATGAGATGGAGTCCCATGTCGGGCTCTGCACTCAGCAGGGAATCTGCTTCTCTCTCTCTCTTTCCCTCTCTCCCACTCCCCCTCCCCCTGCTAGTGTGTGCTCTCTAGCTCTCCAAATCTTTTTTTTTTTTTTTTTTTTTTTTTTAAGATTTTTTTTTTTATTTATTTATTTGAGAGAGAGAATGAGAGACAGAGAGCATGAGAGGGAGGAGGGTCAGAGGGAGAAGCAGACTCCCTGCCGAGCAGGGAGCCCGATGCGGGACTCGATCCCGGGACTCCAGGATCATGACCTGAGCCGAAGGCAGTCGCTTAACCAACTGAGCCACCCAGGCGCCCTCCAAATCTTTTTTTTATTATGTTCAGTTAGCCACTGTATAGTACATCAATAGTTTCCGATGTAGTGTTCGGTGATTCATTTGTTGCTGCTCATCACAGCACGTGCCCTCCTTAATATCCATCACCCTGTTACCCCCTCCCCCCCTCCCCTCTGAAACCCTCAGTTTGTTTCTTGGGGTCCATAGTCTCTCATGGTTCATCTCCCTCTGATTTCTCCCCCTACGTATTTCCCTCCCTTTCCCTATGGTCCTTCCTGCTATTGCTTATGTTCCACATATGAATGAAACCATGTAATTGTCTTTCTCTGCTTGACCTCCTTCACTTAGCATAATCCCCTCCAGTTCCATCCATATCAATGCAAATGGTGGGTATTCACGGTTCTGATGGCTGAATAATATTCCATTGTATATATGTACCACATCTTCTTTATCCATTCATCTGTTGAAGCTCAGCTCCTTCCACAATTTGGCTATTGTGGACATTGCTGCTATGAACATTGGGGTGCATGTGCCCCTTCTTTTCACTACATCTGTGTCTTTGGGGTAAATGCCTAGTAGTGCAATTGCTGGGTTGTAGGGTAGCTCTATTCTTAACTAACATCTTAAGGAGCCTCCATACTGTTTTCCAGAGTGGCTGTACCAGCTTGCCTTCCCACCAACAGTGTACGAGGGTTCCCCTTTCTCCACATCCTCGCCAACATTTGTTGTTTCCTGTTTTGTTAATTTTTGCCATTCTAACTGGTGTGAGGTGGTATCTCATTGTGGTTTTGATTTGTATTTCCCTGATGGCTAGTGATGTTAAGCATTTTTTCATGTGTCCTTTTGGGACTTCATCAAGATAAAAAGCTTCTGCACAGCTAAGGAAACAGTCAACAAAACTAAGAGGCAGCCCATGGAATGGGAGAAGATATTTGCAAATGATATTACAGATAAAGGGATGATATCCAAGATCTATAAAGAACTTCTCAAACTCAAAAAACAAATAGCCCAGTCAAAAAATGGGCAGAAAACATGAACAAACACTTCTCCAAAGAAGACATCCAAATGGCTAACAGACACATGAATAAATAAATAAATCTTTTAAAAAAACAAAACCAAAAACAAAAGGAGCTCCTTGCAGGTATCCTATCAAGTGTGCTCATGACTACGTCAGCATATTTTCCTCCTAAATGTGCTTTTATTCTTATAAACTGGGTCCCCTAAATCACTTTCCTGTATTTTCTAACTACTTACCCTCTAATTACACAATGATATCTTTATTGAAACTTCAATGGGTTTTCTTGAATGACAATTACATCATAATTGAAGTTACTGGAAAAATATATATTGTGCTGTGAATTAAAAAAAATACGGTTCTTCAGTCTGGTAGTTCCTCAAATCATACAATATAAAGCTACCATAAGACCTAGAAATTTCATTCTTAAGTATATTTAAGAGAAATGAAAAATATATGCCTACCCAAAAACTTGTACATGAGTGTTCATAGCAGCATTATACATTATAGCCAAAAAAGAGGAAACAGCCCAAATATCCATCAAATGATGAATAAAATGTGGCATATATACACAATGGAATATTATTCAGCAATAAAAGTAAATGAAATACCAATACACAGTACTACATAGATGAACCCGAAAACATGCTAAGTAAAATGAACCAGTAACAAAAAACCAAACAAGGTTTAATTCCATTTATAAGGAATGTCCAGAATAAGAAACTCTATAGAGACGGTAAGCAGATTAGTATCTGTCTAAGGCTGGGCCTGATAGGGAAGAATGGAGAATTCAAGCATGAGAGAGACTATTGGGTTCAGAATATTTTGGGGGTAATAAAAATGTTTTAACATTGATTGTGATGATGGATACATAACTCTTATACACAATCAAGTTCCAAACAAATGGCTCTGTGATAGCAATTCCAATATTCAGCATATGGCCAACAAAGAAGATTCATCTTACTTATAATGATAGAGTACAAGAATCACTCCTCTAATTTCCACATTTTTCATTAAATCAAATTAATTTAGCTTCTGGATGATTCTATGAGAATAGGAAATTACTTAGAGAACAATGTTCTTAAAATCTCTGAAAACTTGCATCATGATTTGAGACATCATGATGTTCATGGTGCTGCAATGCTTGATCACCCAAGTGTGAAAGACCACCTTGACCGCTCTATAATATTTATTCTCTTCTTGTGGAATTTTCACAGCTGAAGCAGTTCAAAGCCAGTTCTCTTATAAAACAAGCCAAAGGAACTGAAGAAGTTACATTAAAACTTGTAGTGAGAGACAGGGAGTGAAATATATCTTAGCAGCAGTCAAAGCTTTCCTTATGGATTATTTGATTCCATAAATCCAAATCCATTTTGATGACTCTCCCATTAGAGAGGTGTAGTCCCCACTGCAAACTGTCAGAAGAAGCTGTTTTATAGAGCGACTGAACCCTATGATCTTTGCTGCATTTCTGTGATTATATGCACCAGCCCACGGCAGCAGATGCCCTTCTCCTTCTAGCTTCTCTCATTCCAGAGGACCCCTTAACTAATGAGAACTAATGAAGCACAGCATGTAGGGAAGTGGAGGGAAATGTCAATATTAGCTGGAAACAGGACTGTTTAGACACTTCGATTTCATTTTGGCATTCCACATTTTCTTATGCATTCTCTAAAACTCGAAAAGGTATCTTTTTAATATTTTCCATCCTTCTATTTAAGCCTCAGATTTTTGAAGACCTGATGTGATTCCCAAAGGCAGAGGTTGTAAACTAGGGCCCCATAATCCAACTGTGGCTCACTAGATATTGTATGCGGTCAACGTTGTTGTCCCTTATGATATTTTTTTAAAAAGTGAACCCCATCTCTAAATGATGGCAAATGATTGACCTGGAGTAGGGTAAAGGAATGGTGTTTCTTCTTTGGTTGGCCAAGCCCACACAGAGAAGAGTGAGCACAACCAGCCTCTACACCATGCCTGGTCCACTTCACTCATGTATGTTCTCTGTCACTCACCCCACCAGAGAAATACTACATAGATGTAAGGTTTACTATCTTTTACATTGGTCTAATCAAAACTGTAGAGAAAAAAAAATATCAAATCACCCTTATATATAAAACTGAAAGAATACTCTACCTTTGAAATAACTATGTTTAATTATCATTATCTAAAGACAGCTTTCTAATAGAAAGTTTTCAAGGAGAATTATAATAGTTCATTTACAAAACTAACAACCTTCTAAAATCTGTCAATTCACATATGACCTAACATTTGCAAATATGTTATTGTATTTTATCCAACTAAAGAGACTTGGGCTCCTAGATTCCATAAGTCAAACAAAAGCCAGGCTCCTTACCGTGTCCCACTCAGCGCTGTTCTCCTATGGGCTCTCCATATACACATTCACCCTTCTTCCTATCCCAACTCATCCCCAGTTTTTTATGCCTCAGAACTTCTTACTGTCCCTGAACACATTCCATTTAATTTCTTCACACCAGCTCCACTTTGCCTAGAATTCCATCTCGCTATAGTCTTTGTCCATTTTGGAAACTTTATTTTTCAAACTTGTGTTTTATGAAATCTTCCCTTTCCTGTCTCCTTTGGCAGGACAATAACCCCTTTCTCTGTCCCACACATATTTATGTTTCTATTTTTGTAATATGTTACCCAGACAAGAATTAGTTATTTACACGTGACAGAGAACTTCAGGAGTGGGGGGTCCATGTGATATTCACATTTGCTCCCCAGCACCGAGTTTGGTGTCAAAAAAGGCACTAAGTGCTTGCCAGTTTTACTTAAGTGAACTGATCGATACAAACATGAAGAAAAAGGTAATCTAACTCTGTGACTGAATTCCCTGAAGTTGTGCAATGTAGTGGCTCTGAGCGAACTACATTTCCTATAGGAAAAAAATATACATTATATATAATAAATATACATAGTATAATACAATATATATGGTTTAGATAAGTGTGCATAATGTATGCACAAACACGTAAAGATCTTCCTCCCTTTATGACGGGGTTACACCCCAAAAAACCCATCTTAAGTTGAAAATATTGTAAACTGAAAACACATTTAATACACCTGTATTATATATGTATATATACTCTCTATATATACACATAATATACATATATATAAAAAAAACAATAGTTAATACATATTATTCCACCTGGGTCTGTTACCAGTACTGCCTTAATGATAGCATAATCAATATAAACAATTTACAACAAATATTTTATATAAACGATGTTCATGGATACGCTGGCAGGCAGATGCTATTAGAAGAAAAGTACTTCTTGGAAATTTGTGCAGGCGCTGCAGTTTTAAGATATTGTTCAGGCACCAAAGTGGCAAACGCAGGAAGATGGTTAGACATAAAAGAATCTTAAACTAAAAGCTGTAAGTTAGTGGAAGGTAATACAAGGACTTACATATTAAGGTATTTTATATGAGCGAGTTCTTGATGAGCATAAAGTTTGAAATGAAATTTTCTAAAATAAAATGTTAACATAACTTTTTGTATAATATTTTAGTGAAACGTATTCATAATTGTTCACATTTTTAAAAGTCATCACTTTAGCATTCACTATAACATTTGAGATAGTATAACTTCCATAATGCCAGATAAACTATGAAGTCCTGTGTAGTAATAGCCATGAATGACTGTGCTATTTGCATGTGCAGGCTATGCTGCATGTATTTTTGCATCTGGGTATGGATGCCTGGGTGTGCATGAGTAGCTGGGAATGATGCACTGAATTATTATTGTAATTCTGTCAGAAGCTTATAAATTATACATAAACTTTAGAGAATGTACAGATAAAACAGGTTGTAATGGGCACGTAACAGTTGAGTATCACTCCTCCAAGTTGAGAACATTTTAGTTTCCTACAGAGGATTTTGAAATCTGGAGGTGTATAAGTAGGATATTTACATATATGCATATACACATGCAGAGTGTATACATCACACACACACACACACACACACACACACACACACACGGGGCTATGTACTGTAGGAGAGGAAAGAGGACTTTGAGAGAGGATACCTCAGCACTCACTGTGCACTTCCTGCACGCTCTCACTCACAGCATCACAGAACAGGAAAGTCTTGCCAAGAATAATCTCAGGTGTTTCCACACAAAGGAATTTTGGAACACACAGACCCACTTAAAGAGTCGCACCTCCAGCATTTCCTGCGCGGCAACAATATGCACAATCCCAAGTAAAAATAAAACACTAAGGCAGAACGTCTGTATTTTTTAACTATACTTTGAACAACTCAGCAAACAGCAGAGCTGATGGCTGGGTAACTATGAACTGGCCCCAACAGCAGGGGAAAGCAGAAAAATGCCAGATGCAGAGAAGCTTGACATGCACGTGTGGATCCAAGAAGGAATAAGAATGAAAATGAAGAGAAAAAAAGACTCCAATCCAGAGACAAACGATCTCTGAGAAGACCTTTGCGGTTCACACCTATAGTACAAGACGACATTTCCTGAGCACCGACATGAGCCAGACACCATCGAAGTGCTCTGCAGTTTTGTCTCAAGATAACCTTTAAAGTCATGTGAAGAGGGAGATACTAATATCATACCTATGGCATGGCTGAGGGACGGAAGACACAGGGATTAGGGTTCATATTCTCAATAAATTACAAAATGAGGTCAAGATTCACATGAGGCTCAAAAGTTGATTTTGGAACATTTCATTTTATTTATTACACACACAAATGCACATAAATATATATTTTACTACTTAGCAACCAGTACTTCTTTCATTTCAAGCTATAGCTTCAATTCTTTTAAACTAATCTCTTTCACTGTCACAGGGAAGTAACTGAATAGAGTGCATGGACCCCTCTGACATGTATAGTTGCGCTCTCTGATTGTGAGAGAGAAAACAAAAATAATCTTTAAACAGTGCAACCCGAATAGGCAATATATGTGTTCTGATGCCATTCTTTAGCAGGCACGTGACAGAACATACTGGCAAACACATCCATCTACAATACTCAGTATGTGCTGTTATTGCTACCGCGATGACAACCCAAGGGATAACTTTTTATCCAGACAGTGTGGCACAATTAGAAAGTCCTGCATTCACCCTATACCATGAGTTCAATGAGTCCCACTATATAATCAATGCCTACGCTTGATACATTTGCTTGGGAAATTAATTTTCCGTCAAGCTCTCTATAGAGTCCCAGGTTAAGTACCTGGGTAGTGCACTGTATTTATGCACACACACTATCCCCCCCCCCTTTTTTTTTTTAAAGGTTTTATTTATTTGACAGAGAGAAAGACAGCCAGAGAGGGAACATAAGCAGGGGGAGTGGGAGAGGAAGAAGCAGGCTTCCCGCGGAGCAGGGAGCCTGATGTGGGGCTCGATCCCAGGACTCTGGGATCATGACCTGAGCTGAAGGCAGACGCTTAACGACTGAGCCACCCAGGCGCCCCCACACTATCCCCTTTGAAGCCACTGTTCGACTCTCCCCATTCTGGGGCTGCTCAACACTCTGTGTCTGTGGAAAGGTTTGGGGGAGTGAGCTAAGCAGTAGGCTGCCTTGACAACTCGGTTCCCAGGTCAACTTACCAGGAGTTCAGAAGACTTCCTCTGTTTCCCAGAAATTCAGGAGGATATTTCGCCAGCCTCCAGGGAAGAGCAAGGAAAAGTAGATATGCAACTACATGATTCACCAGACCCGAGTCAGCTAGAGACCCCGCACGAGTGTCGTGCACTTGAAAATCCCACAAGCTTGCCGGCTCCATTTAACCTTTAATATATCACACCGTTTTCTTCCTCTTCAAGATACTGTTTATCACTTCCAAACTCTCTCCCAAGGTGTTCCCCTCCTGGAGGAACAAAAGACAAAGTGTTGGCCCATCTCCGTGTATTGCTTATTTTCTACTTAATTTCCACGTGTATTTTCTCTTTATAAAATACTTGTTTTTAGCAGGAGTCCTAGCATCAGGGCCACAAGAAGTGGAGCACGTGCAGCACAGGCTAGACTGAGACTTCGACCTCTGTCACCTGAGGGTTCTGCTTGCCCTCGCTACTACTCACGTGGTGGGAAGACTGCAGATCCCTTAGCAGAGAAGATGTACACATGACAAGCAGATGAAAAGATGATACTCAACACCACAGGTCATTAGAGACAAGAAAATTCAAGCAATGATGAGATACAACTATGGACATTAAAATGGCTAAAATTCAAAATACCGACAGCACCAGCAGAGATGTCGAGTGACATCCACTTTCATTCACTGCTGGTGGGAATGCACATGGTACAGCCACTGTGAAAGACAGTTTGGCAGTTCCTCACAAAACTAAACATTCTCTTTACCATATGATCCAGCAATTGCGTTCCTTGGTATTTACACAACGGAGATAAAAACATATTCACACAAAAAACCGGCACACAGATGTTTACATCTTGAAAGCAACCGAGATGTCCTTCAATATGTAAATGGATAAACAAACTTTGTTATATCCATAAAACAGTATATTTTTCAGTGATAAAAAGAAATGAGATATCAAGCCATGAAAAGACACAGAAGAAACTGAAATGCATAAGTACTAAGTGGAAGAAGAGTCTACATACTATATGGTTTCAACTACATGACATTCCCCCAAAAAAGAACAAGTATGGAGATATAAAAGGGTAAAAAGATGAGCGATTACCAGAGATTTGGAAGGAGAGAGGAATGGGTTGAGGGATGAATAGATGAAGCACAGAGGAATTTTAGGGGGGGTGAAACTACTCTATAATCCTATAATGGTGGATACACATATTAGTGGATATATGCTTTCATGTATTTGTCCAAAACCAGAAATGTATGAGAGCAGCTGAACCCTAATATAAACTATGGATTTTAAGTAATAATAATGGGTCAATACTGGCTTATCAATGGTGCACATGTACCACACTGATGCAAGATGTCAATAATAGGGAGTGGGGAAGAATGAGAGGTATATGGCAACTCTGTACTTTCTGCTTTTCTGTAAACCTACAACTATTCAAAAAATAAAGCCTATTAAAAATAATTTTTAAAAGAATAATATTTAAAAGATGATTTGCCTGTTTTCCCCTTTCTTCCTTTGTTGTGTTGCTCTCTTATAATGTCTTACATCCTCCCCAAGTTGTTACAGCCATGCAGAGCTTCTTCTGAATTTACAGACATCACTCACTAAGTTATACATGGACTATCTCTCTCTGGCGGCTCCTGGGACATAGAGTACCCCCCTTCAACATTACCCAATTACATGGTCATTTGAATATTATTGTCCATATAAAGAAGCACATTTGTGCCTTTTCCCCATATCTCCTTATTTGTTTCCTCATAGCATAATTTTGATACAGTAAAAATGATACCCTAGAGATTATAATTTCACCTGGTAAACTATGCAAAATATCAATTAGCTCAATAGTGCTTCTGGAAATTGAAAGGACATCCTTTTGGTTAGGTCCAGTCATATATCAGAAGCAGTAGATGGATTACTTTTTAGTATCACTGTTTTCAGTTCTGCCATGTTTCCTCTACTCTTTCCCAACATGTTTTTAATTGTTCTATCACTTCCCCTAAATATTGTTTTTCTTATTGCTTGGGTACCCTAGGATTAAATGCAAACTCCTTTATTTTTCATCATTTTAATACATTCTAAAGTGTCAAGTATAAAGTGCTGATAAAAAAATAGAAAAAATCTCTACCTTATGACTCACTGGCACCTCTAACTCACACTCTATGATGTTCTTGTGATATATTTTCCAGATGCCACTTCCCTGGTGTTTCTTTCATTAAGGACCATTCTTTTTTTTTTTTTTTTTTTTAAGATTTTATTTATTTATTTGACAGGGAGATATAGAGAGGGCACAAGTAGGCAGAGCGGCAGGCAGAGGGAGAGGAAGAAGCAGGCTCTCCGCTGCGCAGGGAGCCCGAAGCGGGGCTCGATCCCAGGACCCTGTGATCATGGCTAAGGCAGCCACTTAACCGACTGAGCCACCCAGGCGCCCCTTATTAAGGACCATTCTAATGTGCCTCTACATGAATTCCAAGGCTCTCTTGAAATTCTAAGAGAGCCTGTTCTATATATTCACCAGACAGAGGCTTTTGCTCTCCTCTTCCCAGAGACATCTCACTATCCAGTGTCACCAATCTGACTTATACAAGAGGTTAAGAGGCTTCATTTCCTTAGAAAAGGAGCCCAAGCACACCATACTTCCCCAGTAATCTAGTCAGAATGTCAGCATCTCATCCCACTGCCATCAGGCCAGTTTTTTTTATATTGCAGTCATAGGTAGGAAAGAGTCTGGGTAGGTGCTGCTTGATAGCACTCAATCTCAGCCCTGATTGGGGCTTCTATTATTTTGCAAACTAGGTTGCTATCTATAATTTACATAACGAGTGACCTGCGTTACTACAGTCCGTTAAGATATTAAAGCTTCACAAAACCACTTGAGCATTTCATTTTTTGATGCAAATAATAATACACTCTTAATGAATTTTGAACACTGTGTTATGTATGCTAAGAAAGAAGGGTAGGAAAACAAGATATAAACAGTTTTTAAAAATTTATTTAAATAATCATCTAATATGTAAAATTAAAAATTGTATAAAAACAATTCTGTGAAACATTTAATTTGGAAGGCATTGGTGACAGGATAATTTCAAGAACCTGAAATTTCAGATTCTTGAGAAATCCCCTGAAATATAGCACAAAATGAAGTATAAAAAATTCTATTTATATACTTCACCATGAATTTGCTGCTCAAAATATTTTTATGGCCTTTGGTCCATGCTGTCTACATTTAAGTGTCAAACTAAAAAGAAAGATGAGCCTGTTATAAAACAGCTTCTCTTCCTAGACTTGTTTTGTTTTTCATGGTGCCCCTTGGTTGGAGAAGACAGATAAATGTGTTGAATCTATAAAATTCCTGCTTGTTATGTCATTTTTAGGGGAGGAAAGGATAAAGAATGGGAAGAGAACATTTTCTGAATATCTACTATATTTAGGGCACTGTACTAGACACTTTCTATTTACCACCTATTAAAACTTTGCAAGTGGCCTCTCACTTCAGAACTTCTGTCACCATTCTAAGGTGAGAAAACAAAATCAGTTTAAGTAACTTGACCAGTCAGGTAGAGGCAGATTTAAACAATGGTTTCTGATCCCATAGTCTGTGTTCTTTCAATTCCCCAGTGCTGCCCCCCTTATAATTTGTTGGAATATCTAGCACTAAAACTGTATCAATTTGTAATTTCTAGTATATTTACAAAAAAAAAAAATGCTTGCAAGAAAGCTAATGCACATTACTGGATTTGTTCCAGGTCATTACAATTAAGTAGCCATTGTATTACACAATAGAATAAAAGCAATAATAAAAACTGCCATTCACTGAAGTTCTCATATATATCAAACACTCCATCAGAACATTCCATATGCTACCATATTTAATTAAACCTCAGAAAACCCCTATATAATACATATTATTCATCCATATTAGAGATGAAAGAAAAAGATCCAGGGAGATGAAATAATTTGATAATATGGATAAAATACAGTATTTTGATCCGTGTTACTCTGGATTGACACTGATGCCCATATTCTGTCCACTCTGCTCCATCCTTATTTTCCATTTAATGAGCAAACTGTGTCACATTCTAAATTAGGCAAAACTGAAGTACAAAAACTTTTACTAGGATAATGCTACCCTCATGTTACTACTACCTGGAATGACATCCCTCTCTCCTTTCTTATTTAATGAATGGTACGATTAGGATTAATATTTTTCCATAAGCATTACAGAATATTTTATATTAGGACAAGTACATGAAAGAAAATAAAAGGAATATACTTATTTTTATTTTATATTGAAGAAGTAAGGGATTATTTTACGTACAATTAACTTTGTAAAGGACACAGTGATTGTTGTTAAAAGTATTGCCTTGCATTGGATGAACTTAGTTCAAAAGTGTTTAATGTGAGAAGTAATTTCCTTGAGAGAAAACACACACCTATAAATACCCTAATCACCTAAATTCTGAGCAAGGGCTAGTGTGTACCTATTTCTTGGATTTCAATGTAATTTCATTGTTAGAAATATTAATTCAATTTGGGACTATACCAAAATTAAAACCTTTTGTACAGTGAAGGAAATCATCAGCAAAATGAAAAGCCAACCTTTGAATGGGAGAAGATATTTGCAAATGATATATCTGATAAGAAATTAATAACCAAAATATATAAAGAACTTACATAACTCGATACCAAAGAAACACAAATAACTGATTAAAATGGGCAGAGGACCTGAATAAACATTTTTCCAAAGACGACATATCAAGATGGCAAACAGACACATGAAAAGATGCTCAAAATCATTAATTATCAAGGAAATGCAAGTCAAAACTACAATAGATATCACTTTATACCTATATCTCACTATATAGTGAGATATCACTATATACAGAATGGCTAGAACCAAAAAGACAAGAAATAATGAGTATTGGTGAGAAGGTGGAGAAAAAGGAACCCTCATGCACAGTTGGTGGAAATGTAAATTGCTGCAGACACTGGAAAACACTATGGAGATTCTTCAAAAAATTTAAAAGAGAACTACCATATGATCCAGGAATTCCACTACTGGGTATTTACCCAAAGAACACAAAAACACTAAATCAGAAAGATATAGCAACCCCTATGTTTATTGCAGCATTATTTACAATAGCCAAAATATGGAAGCAACTCAAGTGTCTATGAGCAAAGAAAGTGTATATATGTGTGTGTATGTGTGTATATAGACACACACAATGGAATATTACTGAGCCATAAAAAGGATGAGATCTTGCCATTTGTCAAAACCTGGATGGACCTAGAGGGTAATATGTTAAGTGAAATAAGTCAGAGAAAGACAAATGCCATATGATTTCACTCATATGTGGAATCTAAAAAAACAAAACAAGTGAATAAACAAAAACAGAAAGCAGAAACAGACCCATAAATACAGAGAACAAAGTGATGGTTCCCAGAGGGGAAGGGGTAAATGGATGGACAAAATGGTGAAGGAGAGTGGGAGATACAGGCTTCTAATTCTGGAATGAATAAATCATGAGAATAAAAGGTACAGCCTAGGTAATATAGTCAATGGTATCATCATGGCGTTGTATGGTACAGATGGTAGCTACGCTTGTGGTGAACCTAGCCTATATAAATCTGTCAAATCACTATATCATATACCTGAAACTAATCTAACATGGTATATCAACCATACATCAATTAAAAAATAATAAATTCAATGACTTCATTAAGACCTTTCTGAAAATATCTGTGACAGAAGTTGATAGAAGTTGGAGGTATTCACTATTTTCTGTCCTACTCATGTTAAGTCAATCACATTTTATTCAATGCATTGATACTCTTAATTTAGAATTGCCAGGTAAATATTATTAGTCATAATTATTACTGAAAAAAATTCCATATTCTAGAATATTAAAGAATGAAAAACTAACACTTATCAGTAATTATCTTCCAATAATAAGTGCTTTACCTCTGTGTGTATGAAATAGGTTTTTCAATTATTCACACAAAGACAAGCTACCTTTCAAAATAAATATGACAAAGAAGTGTTAAAACATTTAACTTTTTCATTTTAATAAATATTTTTAATATATTCTGGGGTTGTCACTATTTAAAAGCAGCAGAGTGGTGATTTAAACACCTCTGGATTATTTGACTTTATCAATATTATACCTTTTCCATTATCTTATTATTCAAATAAGTTTTTATCTCTACCACTCCAGTTAAAACATCCTTTTCCCAAAACACTTTTAAATATCTTACCAATTCTCCCTTTTACTTGATCATTTCTGAACTATTTCATAATTCTTTCCAGTCTTTCAGAAAATGTTTTACACTTTTTACCACCATCCCCTTCATAAAACATCTTCCATTTAGCACATATTGCCGTCTTCCTCGGACCTTTTCTGACCACACTTTCTCTGACTCTTGCACTGGTCTCTCCCTGACAGTGGCCCTTTAAATCTCAATACTCTCTGTGAAGTATCCTGGCCCCTCTTTTCAGTATTTCTCTTCTTTTGATGATCTCTCCAACTACCATGCTCTGAAATAGCATACATTTACTGAGTTCCAAGCCTACACTTTCAGCCTAACTCTTTCTCCTAAACTACCCACCCAATCACTAGTTCTCCCATTAGATTTATTCATCTGAATGGATTACTACCTCAAGTTTAGTATAGCTAAATTAAATCGATATTCTTCTCTAACCCCAGGAAACCTGCTCTTCCTTCTTTCACATTCTTGGTCTCAGGTAACTGGGTGCAGATATGATGGAGATCTTCATGGGATGAGTTCCTCCTCTCCTTGGCACAGAGTTCCCTACACTCTAAAGCTGCATAACACTTCTGCAGTGTGACCCCCAGCCCTGCTCTACTCACTCTTCACTTCTATGGTCCTAGATCTATTCCCCTTTGCCTCTCAGTCCCTCTCCTTACTGACCTCCAAGCCTCTTCACTTCTCTCTCTCCATTCTGGGCCAAGAATATGTCAATCCTCTGGAAAAAGCTTCCAACAGTTTCTACTTGCTTAGACGTTAAGCTCCAGACTCTTTACCAAAGTTTGAAGGTTTTCTTACAATCGTCCCCAACCCATCAAATTGGCATTATATCCATTCATTCCCACCAAAGATCCTAGACCAGACTTGCAGTACTTTCAAGATCTAAGAATGTTGTTGTGCCTTTCATTTTCTCTCTTCCTTCTGCTTGAAATGGACCTCCATGTCTCCCAGAGAAAAAAAATTCAGCTCTCACCCTGCAAAATCCCAATCAACATTAACTCCTCTTTAAAACTCTCCACAGCCCCCTGTATCAGCTACACAACATCCCTGCTATCAGTGTTTTGTTCATGAGTATGGTACACCAAGTTGTAATTGTTGTATATTTACAGTATTGTTCAATTGTTAATTTCTTGAAGGAAGGGATGACAATATCCTAGTCAGCCTCGACCTCACTGACTTCATGTAACTCATACAGTGAGTCCTCAATAACTTTTTGTTGTGAGTTGACTTAAAAAAACTTTCATATAATATATACTTTAAACTTTCATATTCTATACATATCACATATCATGTATTATAGACCTTATGTATTATGTACATATATATATTACATGTATATACACGTTAATAAACTATGTATACATATGCATATGTGTATTTACGGTGTAGGTATGTGCAGATGTATACATACACATCAGACATGTTAAGGCTGAAAAGGCCCTTAGATATCATCTTTTCTAATCAATGAATATTACAAACTCAGAAACCAAGAACCAAAATCACTAAATGATTTGGCCAATGCTCTGCAGCTTGTTAGTGATTGACACAGTGTTAGAGCTCCTGTCCTAGCTCCTCATCCAGTATACCTTTTCCTACACCCGGGTAATTCAATGATCTGACCAATAGTGTGACTCCCTATAATCTGTTGTACCAAGACCAAGTGTATTCCATTGAAAGAGACATCCTGGATGGTCTCACCTCATTTTCTCTCCCAATTCTCTTCCTGACTATTTTCATCAAGTTATACACACTTAATGATTCTTTCACCTCTACATTTTCATTTCCAGTCTATCCCTCTCCTTTAAATATTCTCTTGTTCTTCTGATAACAACTCTCAATTTCTTTATACAAATAGTAAAGCCTCCTTTCCCCCCGGAAAAAAAATAAAGAGGTCATTATTTTCATCTCCAGCTTAATTCATTTTTTTTCACCAAACCAAGGACCACCATCACAGGGATGCCATTATCATCCTCAGCACGCTAGCTTATATTTGCACATGCACATAACTTTGACATTTACAGATTACTTCCTCATAACTCACTCATTCAATCTTCATAACACTATGAATGGTCAGAAGATGGTATCATCACATTTATATGCAGCTGAGAAAACTAGGGGTCAAAAGTTAAGTGAACTGCCAACGTTCCTATAGCTAGCAAGAGCTGGAACTGGTACTGGAACCAAGGTCTCCATATCCTTGCTCCTGAGAGTTTTCCACTATTTTAAACGATTTATTGGCTTGTGTTCCCACCATGACATTTATGTTGACATATATTGGCACCTGAGACACTGCACAGTGAATGTTGCCTAGACTCTTCTTCGATCTGAATTACTGCTTGGCTTTTCTTACTTTAACAGCACAAATTTCAACCAGGCAAGTACTACTTTGCCCAACACTTACCTGAGAAGCTCTTACCAAGCATTCAAATAAAACCATTTAATGGTAAATTATGGTTTGATTACTGTTCGTTGTTATGACCGAGCCTTTGAAAAGTGAAATCATGGGTTTAGCTAAATTAGAGAAGGTCTTCAACTCTAGATTTTAAATTGAAATAAATTAATATGATTTCATCTGCATCCACTAATCAATATTAAACTCCGAGGGTTAACAAGAATGGCTAATGCTAATATCCAAATGGTTTTTCTAAAAGTGTGTGTGATTATTTCTTGCAACATTCGAGGACAAATCAGGGCTTGTAACAAATTTCTGTTCAATCTGCTAAGTTGCTGGATAGATGCAACTTCTTTAAAATTTCAGAATATCGGTGTAATTGTAAACTAATCTGTCTCTGCAGCAGGGGGCTACAGACAGCTGAAGGCAGGAAAGAGACCCACTCTGTAACTTGTTTGCAATCCCATGACAAATACATCTTTTCCCTCCTTTCTATTGCAGCCTCCTCTTAATGGTTAGGTATTGCCAAGAAATTCTTAATTTATCCCTACTCCTAAGCAATAGGAATAATGCTTCTCACGTCATTCCTATAAACATGCCAAGTTTCAGGTCTGCTGAAGAATTCTCCTCCTCCTTGGGCGGGGGGAGGGGGAGGGGGCGGGGCAGGCGGGGCGGGGGGGGGGCGGGGCGGGGGACAGGGCGGGGGGAAGAGCCACTAGAGAAAGGGGAGTAATTCCTCACTTGGTATTGTTTTCCTGCCTGTCACTGTCCCACCAGGACCTCTAGTCAGCACTTTGCCTGGAGGTTCGGAGGCACAATTAGTTGCTGCTTTTGTTAGTTGGTTGAAAACAAAGCAGAAGAATTCCCAAGGCAGGAAAAGTTTAAACCTAAACATCCTTAGAACTGTGCACTTTAAAAATCGCGCAATTCACTCGTCAAGAATTGGTCTTTACACCCTCTCCGCGAGCTCACTGGAGCCCCCACTTGCCTTTAACTGTTAGAACTACCCTCGCTTGGCTTGTTTCCACGTGTCCCACATATCACAAAGCTCTACTTAAATTCAACTCTATACCCACATATATCATGGCCCCGAGCAAACTGCCTCAAGACAGAATACAGACCGGCTCTAAGCTGTGTGCCTGTTCTTTGCTGGAAATATATTTAAGAAACTCCCAGTAGAATGAAAACCCAGCGGTTGAAAATGCACTTCCTTATGAAAGTGCAGTGTTGGTTGTGCTCATTAACTACAGAGCTGCGAGAGAAATATCATTCCGATGACTCACGAATGCCTCTTGGTTGGTAGGTTTTTCTTTCCTAACAGCATCGGACATGACCTACTTTGCTTCCGAGTAACCGTACTTTTTACCTTAGGCTCCCAGGACACGCGGGCTCTCAAGAAGCGCAGGGGTCCCTGCTGAAGCCCAGCAGTTTTGTAACATGGACCCAGACGTGAACAGGAGAGGAAGGGAGAACTCTGTCCCACTTACCGGTCTTCCACAGATACAGGGTGGGTGCCTCAGCCTCGCCCTGAGCCGCAGCCCCGCAGGCTCCTGGGCGCAGCAGCAGCAGCAGGAGCAGCGGGGGCAGCTGCAGGACGCCCCGGCGCGGGCCCGCAGCGCCTGGGCTCCCGGACGCCGAGCGCCTCGCTCGCAGCCCCATGCCGCCCGCAGCCGCTCCAGGGTCCGGATCCGGAACGCGGGTGGCAGGCAATTTTCCCTTGCGCTCACACCGTCTTCCCGAGCAGTACAGAAAGCAAAGCGCTTTCCTGCTATTGTTCGTTTCAGATGAAAAGGAGGGAAAGCGCGTTTAACACCCGGGAACAATAGCGTCCGCGGTGGCCGTGGTGGCTGCCGCCGCCTCCGCCGCTGGCGGGGATGCTGCTGCGGCTGCCATTCCGCGCAGAGTGGCAGGTCCTAGCGGAGAGGGAGGCAGCCGTCCGCAGGCGGCCCCAGCTGACTGAGCAGGTCCTCGAGGTCTGGGAGGCAGCGCAACCCCGTCGTCGCCAGCTGGAGAGAGAGGAGGGGGGCGTGAGCCGAAAAGCAGCGAGAGGGGCTGGAGGCAGGAGGAGGCGAGAGCGCCAGGGCAAGAAAGGAAGGAGCGAAGGGGAGAGGGGGCACCCGGATCCAGCACGCCCGCCCAAAGAACTCCCTTGCACATGGTGCGATGAAATATGTTTGGAAGGATACACCAATAAAAAGAATCATCACCCGACAGCCTTCAGCATGACAAATAACAGGCATTGAAATTCATCGTCATCCAAGGAGTCAAACGCTGGATCTAGGGGCATGCTATTCTTCGTGTGTATTTACACAAAGCATCAGTGTTTATAATTTGTTTTTAAGCCGTGGCTTCTGAATTACTTTACGTGGGGAGCAGTATTTATGATCAGATGTGAAAACCATAGTCGAAGAGCAGAATTGTTTACTTGCTGTTGAAATGCCTTTGAACACTTTCCTAAATGTTGTGTTTCTTTTTAACTTAATTTGTTCTCAATAGAAACATGAACAGTACTGACCCTAACTGTGACAAATCAAAGTACATTGTCTTTTGAGGTCTTTAAAATCGAAATAGTATTTAATTAGCATTCACAATGCTAATCTAGTTACGTGGATAAAATTTTATAAAAGCGAATCATAAAATTTTATTTCAAATATGCAGTAAATAAAAGTGCTGTCCCTTTATCTGCTTCTGTCAAAAAATATGCTACCTTTAAGTATCCACAGAGTTGTGAGTAAAATTAAAGGGAAAATTGGGTTTCCATTACTTGGGTATCTCCAAATTAGTACATTCCTTACTTAAAAATCCTGGACACACACACACACACAAAAAAAAAAATCCTGGACGCTAATTTCCCTGAACTCTTGCTGTAGAAAAATGCCTTTCATAATCTAAATAACCTAATGTTTTGGGGTCTTTTGTTCTTTGTGTTTTTACTTTCTTAAACCATACACAATAAAGGAATGTGTGAGAAATCAGACAATGCTTTGCCCTTTCTCTTTCTCTCTTTCCCTCAATGATAACCTTTTATTAATTCATTTTCTAGTAAAGCTACAATAATAAGGCATTTAGCCAGTTAAAAAGTCAGCAAACAAAGCCAAAGAAAACTCTCCACATCCGGTCAGCAATACTTGGCCAAATAAAATTTAAAAAGCAGGAAAACCACTCTTAGGACTTTACTCCAACAACACAGCCAACCCAAGAGTTTAAAATGAGGAAACTACCATTTCTGAAAGAGGAAACCTTCCATAAAGCTCTCTTGGGATGCCTGCCGTTTTGCAGATCATTCCAGACACAGCTCTTCTGCATGCATTAGATTAAAAGCAGGTTTGATCAAATAATTCCCAGGTCCTGCCTGTTTAAGTATTCTGACATCAGAGGAAATTAGCAATGTTTAAGGTTGCAAATTCAGTCTTTGTTTACTTTCCACTCTGTTAGGCCTCTAAGAGGGAATTAAAAGCTCAGAAAGTCCTAGCTCTGTGAGTCGGTGATTAGGAGAGATAAACTAGTGTGGATTACTATTCCTTCACTGGTTTAAAAAAAACAAAAAAACAGGCAACAATCAAAAGATTATAGATTGATAAGGGGTACCAAGGAAGCCTGATCCCAACAAATGTATGGTTCCCTAAAGGAGCATTTGTTTCACCAGTTACACCAAAGAAGAACATAGAACCCGCTCCGGTTTCCTCAGTTCTGTCCTCTTAGGGCAAACTCCACAGGACATTCTGCAATGGCACTGCTCTCCTATCCTGGTTGTGTTTCTTTCTCAGCTACAGTCAGGGCCTTTCCGGTTTACCCTGAAATCCTCCAACTCCAGCGCAAGGAAGATTGCAAGCTGGAAGTACTGTGTTCATAAGAGCCCAATTTAAGCATTCTTAGGGAGTCCCAAACCAATTCACCAAGTAGAAACTCATTATGTAACAGAAGACAGAGAATCTAAAGAGTCAAGTTAGTACAATTTAATGTGCAGCGTAATTAGCCCTTCAAGAAGCCATCAGATGCTACACTTAATAGCTTACTGTCAAAAGGAAATTTAAGAGTCTGATGTTTGTATTTATCTATGATTGTATAATAATTACTCATCTGGTCAAGAGTTTAAACATTATAGCTACAAGTTTAAGCATTATATATTAAGAGCCAGGAACCATTTCTAAGTCAAAAATTTACTGCCATTTAATACACAACTAGGGTGAGTATTCTGCAGCGGTGTTTGAAAATAGCCAACAATTTGTTTCCTCCTCTAATTTCAATTTATACAAGGCTTAAGGGTCACACACAAACACATACACATGCCCAATCAGTTAGTAAAGACATCTCTGGACAAGGTTACAGAAACTGAGTCATGCAAGCATTTGTCTCCACCACCGCCACATATCTGTTCTATAACAAGGCCATTAGTGCACTTGAGGACAAAAATATATGGGTCTCGGAGGAGACAGATGTGAAATATATATTCAGATACATGTTCCTTTGTGAGAGCCAAAGTGTCCAGTTGGATAAATCCTATCAATAAAACTGATGGACAGCAAGACATAGCAAGACATAGCAATCTTCGTTTTCTAGAATATGATATAAATAATACACAAATGTTTAATGACATGATGTCAAAATTTAGTCATAAGAAGTCTCAGGGATGCAGATTAAATTGACCATCTGGACAGCCCGCCATGAAGTAAATCGTTCATCATTTTTCATGAAGAATTGTTCTAGTATTAATGAGCCAGGGCTACAAAAGTTTTCCAAACCAATGGATGAAAAATGAAAAG
Organism: Halichoerus grypus; assembly: GCF_964656455.1. NCBI lineage: Eukaryota > Metazoa > Chordata > Mammalia > Carnivora > Phocidae > Halichoerus > Halichoerus grypus. The sequence continues at coordinate 45,232,508 of NC_135723.1, forward strand.
CATATTTTTTAAATATTTAGAAATGAGACAATTCTGAACCAATCACCCCTCAAGTGGTGTCCTTTCATCTGTCTTTATTATTTCTGTTGTCATTTCCAAACTCCAGATAGTGAGGATGTGTACGTATCTACACACGTAAATGAACCAATGTACACAAAACTACTCACTGATCGGGTGTTACAGGGAAGTATCTAAGAATGTCCGTTTTGAAATAAAAACTTTAAATAATTTTTTCTATATAAACGCATCTTGCCATATTTAAAAGAAAAAAAAAATTCACCCAAAGGAATTCTGTTTGTGTGGCCTCTAGGTGTCATGCTTGACCAAGATTTGGGGTAGACAAAATTTATTTTGGGCTTCTCTCAATTCCCTCTTTGCCACACCCACCAAAGTATAAAAAGATAAAACATTTCACTTTTTATCTTTGTAATAAGGAGTCAGTTTTTTTTCTTTTTAAGACTTTATTTTTTTTATTATGTTATGTTAATCACCATACATCTTTAGTTTTTTGATGTAGTGTTCCATGATTCATTGTTTGCATATAACACCCAGTGCTCCATTCAGTACGTGCCCTCTTTGCTTTCTTTCCCAATTCTGACCCTCACATTCACCTTTTCTTTCTAATTCCTTTTCTCTATAACCTCTTTTGTTTCACTTGGTTGAATAGTGTGCTGGTTTATGTGTGAGGGGAGGGCATATTCTAAATTTCAGATAGTTTTACAGAAAGATAATTAGTCCCATAGTTTCTCCATTTTACTCAAAACTAAACCTGTTTGGAAGCAATATGGATATGCCACAAATAGTGAGACCCCTTGTTTTGAGTTATCAGGTGAAAATGTACAAAATTTTGGTTCATGTCCTTCTCGGGATCCCATTCTAGGCCGTGTGTGAGCATCAATAGTCCTGGACACAAGGCAGTACCCAAATTGTTAAAAAAAAATTTCACCAGTGAGTGACCTAAGAGGATATTTCTGTAGAGAACACCCTGGCCAATACAATGATTCAGGCATTTGAAAAGTACAGAGGAACAACCTATATAAAGGCAATAGAATTGACTAGTTATCACCAGTTGTACTGATGTCCTACAGATAATTAAAAGGTACAGGCCTTATACAAACTATTGAAAACTAAATATGAAGGTCAAGAGTCCTTAAAGAGAGATCCCTGTCTCCTGCTGCAGTAGAGTAGGAAAAAAAGCCAAAGATCAAACTGGAAATTTTACAGTTAAGAGCTGACAACTACGAAGATGATTGTTAAACCCAGGCAAGTTTGTTATGCTGAGATCAGGGTTCTTCTTGGGAACACCTGAAACCTGATAGGTGAGACAAGTCTGTCTGGGTGGATGTCTCAAAGTCTTTGTCTCCAGACTCCTCTGAGTTCCCAAAGCCTTCCCAGCTGGACCCTCCCTATGAAAACGTAGCACACCCTCTTCCCTGCAAGTCTTCCCTGATCCTTCCTCCACCCCCTCTCCTAGTCTGGAGGCTGATAACTCACTAGGGTTAAGTAGCTGCATTAAGTCAGCAGAATATATGCTGGGCCTGTTAAGATTATAAAAGACGCTGCAAGAATTAGCTAGGATGTACCGGTAGGAGCCAGAAGAATATTCACGGGGCTAAACTTTGAATGTCTGATGAGAGGCCAGGACTTACGACAGGATAAGAGGGAGTTTGTTAACTTATGGAACACTCCAAGGAGAATGGAATTTAACACCCTGTCAAGAACTGACAGGGCAGTGCAAACCGGTGGTTCCTAGAAGCCTGGAAAGCACTGATGGAAACTGAAACACATGAATTATCAAGGCAGACAGGGAAGGAAGGGACAGGCTGGAATAAAGACATCATGGAAGGACAAGGAAGACCCAAGAATGGATTATGCTCCTTCAAGGGGACATGCAGAGGGCACACTAATCTCCAAAAACATTAGGAATGTGTTGGTGAGAGGGACAACAGCATCATAAAATTCCTTGGTGGGTCTTTGCATGCCAGAGGAGAGGAGGCCATACAGGTTTAAGTCCCTGATCTGTTGGAGTTAATGTTTGTACATGGTTATGAAGTAAGGTTCTAAATTTATTTTTATTTATTTATTTATTATTTATTTGAGAGAGAGAGAGAAACAGCATGAGAGGGGAGAGTGTCAGAGGGAGAAGCAGGCTCCCCGCTGAGCTGGGAGCCTGATGTGGGACTCGATCCCAGGACTCTGGGATCATGACCTGAGCCAAAGGCAGACGCTTAACCAACTGAGCCACCCAGGCGCCCTAAAGTTCTAAATTTAATATTTTGCACATTGATATTCTATTGTCCCACCATCATTTAAAGGATTATTTTTCTTACTGAATCGTGTCAAGGCTTTTTACCAAAAATCATTTGACCATAAATGAAAAGGTTTATTTCTGCCTCACTGATAAATATGCCTATGCCTATCTTTATGCTCATATGACATTATCTTGATTACTGTAGCTTATACTAAGTTTTGAAATTTAATAATCTTAAGACCATCAACTTTTTTCTTTCTCAAAAACATTTTGCCTCTTCAGTCCTTTGCATATCCACCCTGATTTTAGGATCAACCTCTCCATTTCTACAAAGTGCCTGCTGAGATTTAGACAGACATTGCAATAAATCTATAGATCAATGTGAGGCAAACTGTCATATTAATGATACGGTCTTCTAACTCATGAACATGGAACATCTCTTCTTTTACTTAGCTCTTCATAAATTATTTTCAAGGATATTTTGGGGCACCTGCATTGCTCAGGCAGTTAAGCGTCTGCCTTCGGCTCAGGTCATGATCCCAGGGTCCTGGGATCGAGCCCTCATCAGGCTCCTTGATCAGCGGGGAGCCTGCTTCTCCCTCTCCCTCTGCCTGCCGCTCTGCCTACTTGTGCTCTGTCAAATAAATAATCTTTTTTTAAAAAAAAAAAAAAAAAAAAGAAAGAGTATTTTATACTTTTCAGAGCACAACTCTGCACTTATTTTGCTAAACTTAGACCTGAGTTTTACTGGTTTTGATGTACTCGTGAACAGAATCATATTCTGAACTTCATTTCAGATTGTTTACTGCCAACATACAGAAGTCAAGTTAATTTTTACATATTGATTTTATACCCTACAATCTTGCTTAACTCATCTCTAACTTCTAATAAATATTTTCTACATTTCAAATTTTTCAATATATGAGTTAACTGCAGATAGACATTTTTGTTCCTGCCTTTTCAATCTGAAAGCCTTGTTATTACAATGTTATTATAATTATTATCTTGCCTATTATCTGGGCTAAGACTTCCAGCACAATGTTAAATACAAGTGGAGAGAGCTGGTATCTTGGCTTTGTGACTGATCTTAGAAAGAAAATATGCCCTTTCACTACGAAGTATGATGTGAGCTGTAGATTTTTTCATAGATGCCATTTCCATGCCTAGATTGGAAAATTTACATTAATTCTCAGATTGTTGAAAGTTTTTATCATGAATGAGTGTTGGATTTTCCTGAATGATTTTTCTGAATGCTTTAACTGTTTTATAGCCTTTAAATGATCAATATAGTATATTAATGGATTTTATCATGTTAAATTAACCTTGCATTCTTGGAATAAATCACACTTGGTCAGGGTGTAAATCCTTATGTATGTTACTGAATTTGATTTTCACATTCAGTTTAGATTTCTCCAGCTACTCATTAAGAACACTGATCTTGAGTTTATTTTTTGTTGTTGCTGTTACTTGTGATGCTAGCTGGCTTTGGTATCAGGGTAATACACACCTCAGAGAATACGTTGGGATGTGTTCCCTCCTCTTCTATTTTCAAAGTTTGTGAAGGACTGTATGACTTCTCCTTGAAATACTTAGTATTCACTACTGACACCAGCTGGGGCTGGACATTTCCTTTATGAAAAAATGTATCATTACAGTTTCAATTTCTTTACTTGATATAGATCTCCCCAGGTTTTCAGTTTCTTCTTCCCTAAGTTTTGGTTACTTGTGTTCTAGGAATTTATTCATGTTATCCAAATTGTTAAAATCAATGGCAAAAGTTTGTTCATAATATTCAATTAAAATCCTTTACATTTATATAGAGCTGGTAGTGATTTCTCCTCTTTCTATCCCTGACTTTTGGAATTCATGTCTCTTTTCTTTTTCCTTGGTCTAGCTAAAGGTCTTTAAAAAAAATAAACTTTCCACAGAACATATTGTTTTTTTTTTTCTCTATTGATTTTGTGTTTTAATTCATTGATTTACACTCTAATTTTATAATTTCCTTTCTTCTGCTTGCCTTAGTTTTAATTGCTCTTTTTCCCTCATTTCTTAAAGCAGAAACTTAGGTTACTGAGGCCTTGGGTTACTTAGATACTTACACAGGATACTTCCTTACATAAGTTACTGAGGCCTTTCATATTTTTTGATATAAGACATAAAGCCAAAAATTTCCTCCTAAGCATTGCCTATCTACATTACATACATTCTGATTTTGATATGTTGTGTTTTATTTGCATTCAGGTCAAATATATTCGTAATTTCCCTTATGATTTACTCCTTGATCTAGGAGTTATTTCTAAACATACTATGTAATTTCCATATATTTGAAGGTTTTCCAGATCTATTTGTGGTGTAGAAGTCTAATTTATTTGTAGTAAGAAGATCTACTTTGCATGATTTCCACATTTTGTTTCATTTGATGTTGTTACTGTTTTTTTTATATGGTTGGTTTTTGTTTGTTTGTTTTTACCTTTGTTCAGCCTTGTCTTATGATCCAGTTTATGGTTTATATTGAAGAAAGTTTCACCAGCACTTAAGAAGAAAATGTATCCTTCAGACGTTGGAGTTTTCTATAAAGTTCAAGTTGATTGATAGTGCTGTTTAAAGTTCTATATCCTGGCTGCCTTTCTGTGTAATTGTTTTATCAATTATTGAGAGTGGATTATTGTTATCTCCAGGTACTACTGTTGAATTGTCTATTTTTCCTTTTAGTTTGGTCAGATTTTATGTCATATATTTGGGAGCTCTGTTGTTAGGTGTGCATATATACAATGATTGTTATATTTTCTTCATGAATTGACCCTTTTATCATTAGGACATATCCTTTATGTTTCCACCAATTTTTCTTATTGTGAATTTTTTTTTTTTTTGACAATAGAGCTACTTCAGCTCCCTTATTTTTGTTGTTTTCATAGCATATATTTTTTCCATCCTTTAACTTTCAATCAATTTTTATATTTGAATTGAGGGTACATTCCTTACAAACCATATAAGCTGAGTTTGTTTTTAATCTAGTACAATAAATGTTTGCCTTGGCATTGAGGGTTTTCGTTTATTCACATCTAATGTAATTACTCAAATGGTTATATTTACATTGTTGTTTTGCTATTCTTTAATCTTTTTTTAATAACAGCTTTGAGACATAATTCACAGACCATATAAGGTGCCCATTTAGAGTGTACCATGCACAGGTTTATCCACACAGTTTTAGTGTTATCACCACCATGTAGTTTTAGAACATTTTCATCAAGCCAAAAAGAAATCCCAAGCCCATTGTCAGTTACTCCCATTCTTCCCTTCATCTAGACTCTGGAAACCACTAACTTAATTTATGGGCTGATCTACTCTGGACATTTCACATAAATGAAATCAAAATACGTGGCCTTTAGTGAATGGTTTCTTTCACTTAGCATAAGTTTTCAAGGTTCATTCATGGTACAGCATGCATCAGTATTTCATTGTAGTTCATGGCTGAATAACATTTTGTGTGGGTATACTACATTTTCTTTATTCTTGAATCGGTCGACAGACATTTGTGTTGTTTCCACCTTTTGGCTATTAAAAATAGTCCTGCTATGAATATTTACATACATCTTACCTCTCTTTGTTCCTCTGTTCCTCCTTTATGACTTCTTTTGTGTTTTTTAGAATACTATTTAATCCCTCTGGATTTTAAAATAGTTTTTTTAATTTAATGATTACCCTAAGACTACAGTATCTATTTCAGCTTTTCACCACCTACTTCAGAATTATTCTCATAAAATACAGAATTTTCCAATATATCTTTTTCTCCCTGTTCTATGTGGTCTATATATGTTATAAACCCAACAGAACAGTGTTATAAATGCTGTATAAAATATATATTTTAGAGGTCAGAAGAAAATATGAATAAATATATTTATAGACTCTTTTATACTTAATCATACGTTTACCATTTCTGACACTTTTCATTTCTTTATGTGATTTGAGTTATTGTCTAGTTTCATTTTCTTTCAGACTGATGAACTTTCATTAGTTTCCCTGTAAGGCAGGTCTGTTAAGCAAGCCTCTCAGACTTTATCTGTCAACATCTTTATTTCCATCTTCATTTTTGAAGGGTGGTTTTGTCAGACAAAGATTTCTTGGTTTACACTTTTGTTTTCTTTCAACTCTGTGAAGATGGCATTGCAATGTCTTCTGGAAGACACTGTCCTGATGAAAAGTTAGCTAATAACTTTGTTGTGGTTTCTTTGTATTTGAGGAATCTCTTTTCTCTGATGCTTTATATTTTCTTATTATATTTGATGTGGATCTTCTACTCAGGGTTTGTTGCATTCCTTAAGCGTTTAATGTTTCTCATCAAATTTGGGAGGTTTCTGAGCACTATTTCTTCAAAATGTTTTTCTGCTCCCTTCTCATTTTCCTTCTGGAACTTCCATGACCAATTGGTCGGCAGGCTTGATTTGGCTCACAGGTCTTTAAGGCTTTGTTCATTTTACTTTTTTCTCTATTCATCAGATTAGATAATTTCTACTGTTCTGTGTTCAAGTTTAGTGATTCAACTGTTCTACTTTCCAGGGTCTTCGGCTACTTCCATCTTTTGACTCAGTGTCTCAATATGTGGCCTACATGACTGTCTCTGAAGGGAAAGGGAAGGCAAGAGAGTTCTAAAGTACCATGAGATGCTTATATTATTACTCTCTACATGCCATTAGGCAAAATTAAACCATACAGCCACAATCTAATTGCAAGGGAAGCTGGGAAATTGGTCTCCCTGTATGACCAAGATGAAGAAAATGGAATGGATTTAATAAGTACATAACAATATATATGCCATATTCCTCCATGTCTACATCAGGCAATTGTGTCACCTAAAAGTCTTGTGATATTTTTGTTGTCTGCCTACGTAGGTATCCTGTCTACATATTTTCAGGTCAAATTGTTAGGCACATAGGTGGGCAAGAGTAGATTAATAATCACTGAAATGTAAAAACTGGAGTCTGTTCTCTAGAGAGCTGACGTGATGAAGTTGGCATCGGTAGACCTCTCTTAGGGTTCAACTCTAATCAAAGAGGAAAAAGAAATTCACTTTGGAGGCAGGCTGGGAGTGATTACTCCACTATGTGTTGTATAGAAAAGGTCTCTCTGCTTTACTCCCAAACCCCACAAAACAATAAATAGCAGAATTTAAAATGTATAAATGCACAAGGCCAAATAGAACAGGAGAGAAAAAAAACTTCTGTCTTTGATAAAAGAGGTGAGCAGATACTTGTTTCCTATGGTGCACAACCTCTTCAGCTCTATATTTGCACAGATTTTTATAACAGGTTAGCAGATGTCACAGTCCCTCAGACATGATTCAGATAAACTGCAATGGAATGGCTCTCTCTGGGCTCTACAACATGACAGCCTTTCTTTACCTCACCTTCAGAAGAGGTGATACCTCTGACCTTTCCTGATAAACATTTTTTGCTTTACTCTCTGATACATATAAGGTATCAGCTTCCTCCATGTAGGGAAGTTATTTTTAAAATTTTCTCCTTACTGAATTTTTCATTTTTTTTCTAAATTTTTTTAGGTAATCTCTACACCCATCATGGGGGCTCAAACTCACAACCCCAAGATCAAGAGTCACAAGCTCTACCAACTGAGCCAGCCAGGTATCCTTCTCAATTTTTTCTGACACCACTCATTTTGTATTATCTCCTCTCCTTTTGTATTTGGCTTTATTTATACATTTTAAGTTTTACTGTTGATGTTTTTGTATGGTTGGGGATGAAGCAGAAAAAACTTGTAAGTTCAACCCTCATGTTTAATTGGGATTATTTTATTTTCTATTTTTCTCTTTCTTTTATATTTTCTAGTCAACTATTAAAACAAAACCTTAATATTTAATTGAGTGATGTTCATTACCTTTACAAGTTAAATGTCATTTAAAACTTTCACATCAGATGAAATAGATAGTGAAGATACTATTACGTGGCAAAAGAAAAAAATAACACACAGAGGTTTAACAGCTTTCACATGTAGTTAGTGGAAAGGGTGAAAGTAGTAGGATGCCATGATTTCCCTATACAATGTGTTGTCCAAATGAGAGACAGCTTTCTAAAAATCAGTGATTCAGTAGAGACTATCTGCACTGAAAAATGTAAAAACGCGAACATATGTCTAATTCGAATTTATTCCGAGTAGTATAAGGTTCATAACAGATGCATGACAAGTATTTGTGACAAGAGGGAAATCATTTAAATAAATCACATGCTTAAAATTTAAAAAGAACTGTTTTGTTTGTTTTAGTAATCACAAAGGAGGAGTAACAACTGTGCCTAAGTGTTCCGGGACTAGAAATGCGGAATGAATTCAAGACCAATACTTTTGCTAAGAGTGAATTAATCTTGGCACACAGGAGCACCATTAACAAAAAACTGAAGCAGGTCTTTGAAATACAATTAACTTACTACATAATAGTTATAGTTCTTTTAGAAAAATTGACAATTTTTTAGTTTTGAGATTGATATTTTAACTGGATGCGTCTTTCTTTGCTGAGAAAGTGGCCTTTCTTTTTACTTCTGCTGAGTAGGTGGTGAAAAGAGACCAGCTGTTCAACACATCTTGGCATTCCTAAGTAGAGATGCATTCATTTTTATAGACTAAGATATGCTTACATCTCACACCATGCATTATAATGCAATAAAAAAACTATATTTATGCTGAATTCATTTGGCAATGAAAATCAAGCTCAGTGTAAGATGAAGATAAGACACTTTGGGGGGGGGGGAAGCAAATGTCACTAAATTAGCTCCATCCATTGTACTACCCTATGGTGACAGCAGACATCACTACCAATTTTCTCAAGCTGCGAGTACACATCTGTAACTGAAAACAGTATAAAAAGCTTTCTAATTAACTGCTACGGGCAGATCTGCTACTTCCAAAAGTTTTTCCCTTGAGATACAGATGCTAACCTGTCTCAGCATATGACAATTGCATCCTTTTATAATTTACAAAGAAAATATTTTTCTTTTATTTGCTAATCGATGGCACAGAGAATGTTGCAATAGGCCCCAGATGATAAAGAGTATTATTTTTTTAATTATTTTCTTTTCTAACTCAAATAATGGGTTGAGAGCTATAAAGTTTTAGCTGAACAATAGCTCACCATCCAATATTACTTCACTCAACTAAAGAGAGCTAAATGTAAGCAGTTAAGCAGGGATATGAATAAAGCAATTCTTCAAAACTCTATCAGCAAGTAAGACTACATAAGCCACAACATATTTCATTTACCAAATTGCTGTGAGCCCTCACCATAAGAGAGCTGGGGTTGTGGCAAAATGCCTTTATAAACACATGTGTACCTAAATGAAAACTGATAGAAACCACCTTTTGCAGCTCTCTGAATATTCTAAAATTCTTACATTTTGAGTCCAAATTCAAAATAGGGATATAATACTGACTTAAGAGCAATGTCATCAAAATCGTACAAAGCCAAGTATCTAGATCTAAGTTCTTCCCAGCATCTGTTGAGTCACGACCCAGATGTGGTCCCAGAAAAGTTTAGAGTACCCACTTATCACAATTCTTACACAATCTCTGCTATGTCTTCCAAATCAAATTAAGGAAAACTCATCCATTCATTCAACAAAAAAATGGACAACATTTACTGCGTGCCTACCACGTGACAAGCACCGTGTCAAGCTCTGGAAATACAGCGACTTACACATCATGCATCACTCACGGAGCCTTCCTGTACGCATGACACTAAGCTCGGACCTGTGCATGCTAGTCAAACTGCCGCATTCCTTGACTCTAGAGCAACGCAATATATATGACTAGCATTATGTAAACAAAAATGAAATGTAATACGGAAAAAAAAAAACAAAATCAAGAAAAAAACCCATTAATATATTAATAGCCAGGGTACTGTATTGGCATGTAAATAACTAACAGTGGGTATTATTCTTAATCGGTACTTTGCAGCATAAACTGCTCCAGACAGGCAGCCCCCACGGTGTGTAATGAGCAGAAACTTCATGCTCTCTCTGTTGCCACTGCTGATGTGTGAGTCCTGCTGTTCTCACATTCTGGTCTGCTGAGATGTCTGCACTTTCTTGGCAGCTGAAAGGAAAGCTTGCTCTGGTTTCTCCCATAACCAAGCAAGGGACAAAACCCATAATCCATCTTAATCTCACCCCATGTGAATTGAAAGGTAGCGTTGTCAGGGACAGGAAACATCACTGACAATGGCTAGTGTGAAAAAAAAACAAACACCAAAACAAAGGATAAAAAAATATTAACTCAATGGGCTTAAACCACAAGAGATTTCTCTGTAGTGAAATGGAGCACAGACCCAGACTCAATCATATTTCACTAGCTCATTATGCAATTATGGGGGCTTCTAATGGTTTAGTGTTCTTAGAAAAAAATAGGTTTCACAGATACAGACAGAATAAGTAGAGATTTTTAAATTGGTAATATGTTGCTGATATAAGAACAGATGGTATTTTTTTAATGAATAAGAGCACTAATATATTACATTATTTCAGATCATACAAGTACAGAGGAGCACCAATTCTAGTCTTTCATAAATATTTTCTTGATATAGTCTCATAAAATTCCAACAAGTGTAAGTTTATCTCTGACGTAACATGGATTATTTCCTTGGTATTCCATGAAATTAAAAAAGCTCCTGCAGGGGCGCCTGGGTGGCTCGGATGGTTAAGCGTCTGCCTTCGGCTCAGGTCACAATCCCGGGGTCCTGGGATCGAGCCCCGCATCGGGCTCCCTGCTCGGCGGGAAGCCTGCTTCTCCCTCTCCCACTCCCCCTGCTTTGTTCCTGCACTCACTATATCTCTGTCAAATAAATAAATAAAATCTTAAAAAAAAAAAAAAAAAAGCTCCTGCATTATGTTGCTTCATATTGGACTGTTAGCCACCATCTTCTTCAGTCATTAAAAAGAAAAGTCCTAGCCACACATAAATAAACCTAATGCTTACCTCTAAGCAACAAAGTAATTAAAATTAATAGTAAACATTTGCTTTACAGCATGTTTTTCCTCTCCAAATTATGATTTTTGCAACATTTCTTTAAATGGCTTACACTTTTACTGCATTACAAAAGTGGAATCGTATTCTTTGTATGCACTTCATTATCTCATTTGATTGGGTTTTAATTCCTGCAACATACAGAAAAGGCTGATGTGCCTTTTGCAATTTGAAACAGTGGTTGCATGCTGGGAATAATTAGCTTCACTAAGGCAGAACAAATGATTTCTTTGCAAAACACCAAGTCTGTGTTTCAACAAAGATAATTGCAGAATACCCAAGTTATCTGGGGTCTTCCAGTATAGTGGTTACTTTGAGTTTAATTAACATTTTTGTAATCTTAATTCCCTAATAACTACAGTGACCTAGAGATTATCATAAAGAACGTTGCTTTTGAAATCTGGAGGTGGGCAGACTTTCTTTTTTGAATTGGTTCATTTCATTTGTCAGTTTCCATTAAAATATTTATTGTATGTTGATTTTATCAAGTATTACTTGTTTCTAAATCATAATTTAAGAAAAATAATTTTATCATTGGCTGTCACTATCAGAATGGCAGTGGACTATTCTTCCTGCCCTGTTCACACTGAAATTTTGAAGATCTTTTATTAATCTGATAGAGGAATATTTGTAAGAAGCCAGATTAAGTTTTTCCACATTTTTTACTGAGCTATTATGAAGATGGTAATTAAATTCCACCAATTTGTACTAAAGAGAAGTCACTTAGTGATAGCAACAGAAAGACTACGACTTCTTTTTATAATTAAGGGGTTAATCTTCTTTAAACAGTAAAATCCGTACTAAAATGTTCATTCAATTGTTTATATTTTAGTTAAGGTTCTTGTTGAGTTAATGATTATTGCAGCACCTTGAGTGGAATCATTAATTGGAGTTTATACAGCAAAAAGGTCATGGGTGCACACTGCTTTGAAATTAAACCTTACTTCCATACCCCTACATGGCTATAGGAAACTTAAGATGTTGCCGCCTTACAGAGAACCATCTAGCACCTTACAGTTCCAGATACCAATGGTTTGACAAGTCTAATTCATGCAAGACTCCTTCAACTGTACTGACTATGCTACAAATTCATCTTCTAAAATGTCTCTGGAATAATGAAGTAAAGACAACCATAAAAGTTTTAAACTTTATAGTCTGTATTTATATCTATGACATCACTGACAGACAATAAAGTTATTATCAATTTAAGTTCCATTCTATATCTACAATTTCAATCCTGAATGTGAACAAGTTCATACTATTTGTGTGATTGAGATAGGAGGAATGTGTTTAAAATGTAAGAAATACTCTCCTTTCCTCACTATGAGATTCTGAATCACCAATAAGCTTAGTACCTTTTGGAAAGTGAATTTTATCTTTGGAATTGTGATTCTAAACATAATTTCTGAAGTGCTAACTACCCTTGATGTACAGATGCTTGACATTGTTAAATTGTAGTTATCAGCCCAGTTAGCAAATGCAATAAAAGTAATGAAAATTCCTTGAAAACTATTGAAGCTATAGTAAAAAAGAGAATTAAACAAAAACAAACCTGAATTCCAAGAGTATGGAATTCTAAGAGTATTAAATAATCTGCCAAAGAAACCCTGCTTTATTTTTATTCAAGTTTTTAGAAATCCTATTTATCGAATAATGTGTATCCTTTACACCGCCAAGCACCTAGAGAGGCTTCCAAATTATTTTTCTCAGTAAATGACTTGGGTTAGGGTCAGAGTGTTATATCCTGGAATATTTAAAAAACTCGTATTTTATGTAGTTATGGACACACAGAACTATAAAACTCACTTTTTTTCTAGTAATAGCTACCAAGTAAAGTCCTTTTTGGCTGGCAAGCATGTAATCTTGACATTTTCCCCCCTAAATTCCATCTCTGCCTTGTATTAGTTAGATGAGGTTCAAAGGCACACTTATATCATTTAATAAATGTGATTTCAAAAAGAGTTTTAAAAAACAGGAAGTATTTATTGAAATCCTGTCCCATTACAGTAAGAATAAATTTTTGTTGCTAATCAACTTTAGTTGCTTTATCAATCTCTTCATTTCAAAAGGTAGAAGTCAACTGAAGTCTATTAAGAGACTATAACTGGTCATGGGGAGCTTTTTGATTACTGTTGATTCAATTTCATTAGTAGTAATCAGTCTGTTCAGATTTTCTATTTCTTCCTGATTTAGTCTTGGAAGATTGTATGTTTCTAGGAATTTATCCATTCCTTCTAGATTGTCCAATTTGTTGGCATAATTGTTCATTATATTCTCTTAAAATCTTTTGTATTTCAGTGGTGTCAGTTTGAACAACTTCTTCATTTCTGATTTTATTTATTTGAGCCCTATTTCTTTCTTGATGAGTCTGGCTAAGGTTTATCAATATTGTTTACCTTTTCAAAGAACCAGCTCTTAGTTCCACTGATATTTTCTATTGCTTAAACAAATAAAACAAAAATATACCCTGCTATGGACAAGAATTAATATAGTTAAAATGTCACAACTACCCAAAGTAATCTACAGATTCAATGCAATCCCTATAAAAATACCAATAGCATTTTTCACAGAACTAAAACAATTCTAAAATTTGTATGAAATTTTAAAGGACCCAAATAGCCAAAGCAATCTTGAAAGTGAACAAAGCTGGAGGTCATCTAGCTGCTCCTAGATTTCAAAATACACTACAAAACTATAGTGATCAAAACAGTATGGTACTGGCACAAAAACAGATGAACAGAACAGGTTATAGCTCAGAAATAAACCGACACATATATGGTCAATTAATCTACCACAAAGGAGGCAAGAATACACAATGGGGAAAACACAGTCTCTTCAATAAATGGTGTTAGGAAAAGTGGACAGCTACATGGAAAAGAATGAAACTGGACCACTTTCATACACAATATACAAAAATAAACCCAAAATAGGTTAAAGACCAAAATATAAGACCTAAAACCATAAAACTCCTAAAACAACAAAACAAAAACCATAGGTAGTAATTTCTTGGACACTGGTCTTAGTAATATTTTTTTTGGATCTACCTTCTGAGGCAAAGGCAGCAAAAACAACAAATATAAACAACTGGTACTATATCAAAGCAAAAAGCTTTTGCACAGTGTTGGAAACCATCAACAAAATGAAAAAACAACCTACTGAATAAAAGAGGATATTTGCAAACCATATATCTGATAAGGGGTTAACATTCAAAGTATATGAAAACCTCATATACCACCACCACCAAAAAAAAAAAAAAAAAATGCAATTAAGAAATGGGCAGAAAATCTGAATAGACATTTTTCTGAAGATGATATACAGATAGCCAATAGATGTATGAAAAGATGTTCAACATCAGTAAATATCAGGGAAATGCAAATCAAAACCTCAATGAGCTATCACCTCATACCAGTCAGAATGGCTAGTATCAAAGAGACAAGAAATAACAAGCGTTGGGGAGGATGTGAAGAGGGAACTCTCGTGCATTGTTGGTGTGAATGTAAATTGTTGCAACCATTATGAAAACAGTATGGAGGTTCCCCAAAAAATTAAAAATAGAAATACCATACAATCCAGCAACTTCACTTCTGGGTATTTACCACTCCCTCCCAAAAACCCCAAATACACTAAATCAAGGAAATATATGCACCCCTAATGTTCATTGCAGCATATTTCCTTTATCCAAGATATGAATGTGACCTGTCTATCGGTAGAGGAATAAATAAAGAAGACATGGTGTATATAGACAATAAAATATTATTCAGCTATAAAAAGAATGACATCTTGCCATTTGTGACAATATGGATGGAACTATAGGGTATTATGCTAAGTGAAATAATTCAGAAAAAGCCAAAACTGTATGACTTCACTTATATGTGGAATCTAAATAAACAAAACAAATGAACAACAACAACAAAAAAAAAAACAGAAACAGACTCATAAATACAGAGAACCACCTGGTGGTTGGCAGGGGTGAGGACAGTGGATAGATGGGCAAAACAGGTGAAGGGCATTATAACTTTTAGTTATAAATTAGTCATGAGGATATAAAGTACAGCACTGGGAACAAAGTCAATAATATAACAACTATGTAAGACAACCAATAATAACTAAAATTATGTGATCATCTTGTAATGTACAAAAACGTCAAATCACTATGTTGTACACTTAAAACTAATATTTATGTCAATTTAATCAACAAAAAAGAGAATATAATTGGAATACCATGAAAATTTACTGAGAATACCATGATGTTGGAACAGTTTAATCATTAGTTTAGAATTAGTGATACAAGTGACAAATTACTAATGTTTCATACAAAAGGTTTTTTTTTTTTTGAATTTTAATTACCTACTTTACTTCTTATAATTTGAATATAAATTTCTGTATTAATAAGAATTAACATTATTAACTTTGTTTTTGTGGAAATCAACTTCATATTGAAATGTCAAGTTTTTTTTTTGGGGGGGGGGGTTTAATTTTTTTATTGTTATGTTAATCCCCATACATTACATCATTAGCTTTTGAGGTAGTGTTCCATGATTCATTGTTTGTGCATAGAACCCAGTGCTCCATGCAGAACGTGCCCTCCTCAATACCCATCACCAGGCTAACCCATCCTCCCAACCCCCTCCCCTCTAGAACCCTCAGTTTGTTTTTCAGAGTCCATCGTCTCTCATGGTTCGTCTACCCCTCTGGTTTCCCCCCCTTCATTCTTCCCCTCCTGCTATCTTTTTTCTTTTTCCTTAACATATATTGCATTATTTGTTTCAGAGGTACAGATCTGAGATTCAACGGTCTTGCACAATTCACAGCGCTTACCAGAGCACATACCCTCCCCAGTGTCTATCACCCAGTCACCCCATCCCTCCCACCCCACCCCCCACTCCAGCAACCCTCAGTTTGTTTCCTGAGATTAAGAATTCCTCATATCAGTGAGGTCATATGATACATGTCTTTCTCTGTTTGACTTATTTCGCGCAGCATAATACCCTCCAGTTCCATCCACGTCGTTGCAAATGGCAAGATCTCATTCCTTTTGATGGCTGCATAATATTCCATTGTATATATATACCACATCTTCTTTATCCATTCATCTGTCGATGGACATCTTGGCTCTTTCCATAGTTTGGCTACTGTGGACATTGCTGCTATAAACATTGGGGTGCACGTACCCTTTCGGATCCCTACTTTTGTATCTTTGGGGTAAATACCCAGTAGTGCAATTGCTGGATCATATGGTAGCTCTATTTTCAACTTTTTGAGGAACCTCCATACTGTTTTCCAGAGTGGCTGCACCAGCTTGCATTCCCACCAACAGTGTAGGAGGGTTCCCCTTTCTCCGCATCCCTGCCAACATCCGTCATTTCCTGACTTGTTAATTTTAGCCATTCTGACTGGTACCACAAAGCAATTCTATTCTTCATCAAATATTTAATATATTCTTACTAAATTAGTGAATAAGATACAAATGCCATTATTACCACTAAAGTTTTATATTATTCTAATAGCATAAGAAAATGTAATTAGACAAAAGAAAAAAATAGACAACTATTAGAAAAAGTTAAAATGATTAACTAAAAGCTACAATATTATATACCAATAGACAACTATTAGAAAAAGTTAAAATGATTAACTAAAAGCTACAATATTTTTTATCAGAGAAACCCAAAGATAACAAATGAAAAATCTTTTTTTTATTATGTTATGTTAATCACCATATATTACATCATTAGCTTTTGATGTAGTGTTCCATGATTCATTGTTTGTGTATAACACCCAGTGCTCCATTCAATACGCGCCCTCTTTAATACCCATCACCAGGCTAACCCATCCCTCCACCCCCCGCCCCTCTAGAACCCTCAGTTTGTTTCTCAGAGTCCATAGTCTCTCCTGGTTTGTTTCGGGGGAGAAAAATCTTTAAAAATTAGAAAAATCAGATGATTAAATGTTTAATATATTAAATATTCATTAATTTTCTGAAAACTTAATTGTGTTTTCTAATTAAACATTCTTAAAGGATTCTCATTTATAAATGATAAAATGAGACAAGTTAAAAGAATTTAGGAATTAAAAGAGATATACAGGATGTATATAAAAATATAATTTGAATTTTCTTGAGAGTTTTCCTAGAAAAAATACAAAAAAAACCCACTTACCTACTTAAATGCAAATATGTAATTTTCCCCAAATTTTATATCATTTTTCTTATTTTAATCCATATAATTATGTGATAGTAAAATATGCAGTAGGACATTTCTTAAACCTGACAAATGGATTCTAGCATTTATACGGAAATATACAACTGTGAAACAGTCATTGTAATAAAAAGGGAATCTGGTTCTACTAGATAAACGTACCAATTTAAAAACAACATGGGAGTGACACAATTGGAGATGTGCAAAACTGCACACCTGCAGACAAGTCACTGGATAGAAGTGTTGAAACAAAAGTTTATGTGAGGGGGTACAGCTCACTGGTAGAGCATTTGACTGCAAAAGTTTGACAGTTTAGAGTATGATAAAAGGGGCATTTCAAATCAAAAAATCAACACTGAAGAAAACAGGAGATGTTGTTTGGACAAATCCCTAGCCACTTGGAAATCAGGAATAATGAATTTCTCTTCACACTGTGAAATAAATTACAGATGAATCAAAGACATATTGTGAATAAAAAATGAAACTATATACATACTAAAATAGAATGTGGGAGAATATTTTTACAAATTTGGGGTGAAGGTTTTCTTAAAAAGTCAAAAAATCAAAAACCATAAAGAAGTCATATGGCTTCATCATAATTAATTGTCCCAAGTGGCAAATAAAATAACCCACCAAAAATAAGATCACATGACAAAGAAAAACTGGAAAAAGCTTTCCTGCACTTATTTTCATTTTTAATAAAATCTCTAACAAATGAAGAGAAAATGTTTAATAGTACTATTAGAATGTAGATAAAGCATCTATAGGCAGTTAACTGAAAGTGATACACCGTTGGCCAAGAGACATAATACATGTTCAACTTTATAATTCTTCTCCCTCTCCCACTCCCCCTGCTTGTGTTTCCTCTCTCGCTGTGTCTGTCAAATAAATAAATAAAATCTTAAAAAAAAAAAAAAAAAGAAATGTAGGCCACTCAGAAATCAGAAACATACTTAAGAAGAAAAAAAAGAAAAAAAAAAAAAACCCTCTCAGCTTTACCACTGAAATAAAGGAAAAAGTACTACACAACACAGTTGATTATAAAGTGTAGAACCATGCACTATAAAAAGTGCATTAACCATGGAGTGAACTTGGTACCCTACATATAGAAAATGGTTTGTTTGGGTTTTTTTTTGAGAAATATATTCCAAGTTTTGA
Source organism: Halichoerus grypus (assembly GCF_964656455.1). Lineage (NCBI taxonomy): Eukaryota > Metazoa > Chordata > Mammalia > Carnivora > Phocidae > Halichoerus > Halichoerus grypus. Next base: position 45,251,135 of record NC_135723.1, read on the forward strand.
TAACCAGAACCATATTCCTATTACTATTCTCCCTTTCTCCAGGAAACTAGAAGTTACTCTCCGGAGAAGTTGAACCAGAGAGATGTGGATATGCAGGCAAAGTGAAGTCTAGCAGTGAGGAACTGTACCAAAATGGGAAGGCTAAACAGAGAGCCGCATACTGAACTGGGAAACATTCAACTCCTTCCCTTTCAAGCAGCTGTCAGAATGCCAGAAACAGGTATACACTCACTCATGAAGGACACTTGAGGATACCTCCTCTCTGAAGAATCCTGCCAGTCCCAAAGAAAAGAACAATAGACTTTTAATGACCACCACCAGCAATGGTGTTCCTGTAGTGGCCGGTCTGATTTTCAGTACTTCATTCTTAAACATCAACAGATAATTCATGGAGACCCTCTTAAATGAAACATACACACATAATAAAAGGGGGGGGGCAGATAAAATGAAGGAAGCAAAAAATAAAGTCAACAACTGAGAGAGAAGAATTAAAAATCAGGACAGAAAAAAGAGGCTATAAAAGAGGCTATAAAACAGGAAGAATCGATGCACTTCAAATTTAAGAATACGGTAGTAAAAATAAAGAAAAAATTCAACATAAGTTTTACCAGGTAAGACTGTGGAATCTCCCACAAAGTAGAAAATAAAGATGAAAAATTTAGTTTGCAATTGGCACTTTACTAAGTAGGACAGTCCTTAAAGTCCAAGAAATTGTGACTAGTTTTACCAAGTACAAAAGTCCTCAAGAACTCTCACAATGAAGGATAAAAAAAATTTTTGAATGTTCATCCTAATCATTTTTCCCAGTTATATTGAGATATAATTGACATACATTATACTAATTTTAGATATACAGCATGATGATTTCATATATATATATATATATAGAAAACAATTTCTGAAAAGAAATAAATGGAAATTATGAGGTTGAAGAAATATGTAGGCATCGAATTTTATTTCTCCTTCAGAGAAAATAAGGAATGTGAAAATCAAACTCTACTTCTGATGGAAAATTTTACTAAGAGATCATACAATTTCTCCTCGACAAACTTTTAAAGAAAATTTAGCTTTCATGTGATGAGATTCTGTGACTCTTTGTCTAGGTCTTTTGCTGTTAAGTTATAACAATCAATGTCATGTTCTCTAAACTTCTTTCCTCAAGGCATTAGTGTTACTAAACTCCAAAATGTTGCACAAGATAAACTCCACACTTTGTAATAAGTACTTGCGGTTACAACCTACGTAAATACATAAACAGTACAAGTTTCTATTTTTTTTTTTTTTTTAGAGATTTTCTATTCATACCTTCTATTCCAATGCTTTAGCAGCTGTAAGTCACATGCTGCAAGCCTCCCAAAAACTGGGAGAAATGAAGCCCTCTGCAGTTGACAAACATAAATCATCCTTTGATCATGGTTTCCCCATCAAAAGACTCTGAGGCAAAGTTGTGCATGATAGAAGGAGACAGCATTTGTATTTTAGAATTTCTCACAGTCACCAATTAAGTAGAACTCACAAAATATGCAGTTGAAAAAGGTTGACACTGAAATATCAACTTTCTGAAGCAATATCTGAACACACGGGCATTACATACTACCTAAAGCAAACTGAACCCCTAATAAGTCTGGGGTTAGTATTTGGTCATTTACTTTTGCAGACTGTCTTGTTGCCTAGGATCGAAGCAAATCAACCAGTGAATTTCTAGACCTTTCAAATAACAAATGTTATATGCCCTGTGGACTTTTGAAATTTTATTTTGCTATACTTTATTTTTGGAGAGTACCTTCAAATGCACTGCATTTTTACAACTCTTAAAAAATACTCCTGGTATTAAGATCACAAAGGAATTTTCTTTCTAAAAGAGGAAAAGCTACATCTCTTCACATAATTACCTATGAAAGACAGTTGTTTCTTTTTCAATCAATATTTCTTAATTTCAGTTCAAACAATATTTTCTGTGAAATTTCTACATAATGTTAAGCACTTCCATTTCCTGCCTTTTCATTTTGGTTTTATCAGCTCTTATTTCCTTTCAAAGTACAAATAAAACACATATTGAGTATTCACCAAATACTATTATGGCCCTTGGTTACTGAGAGAATAGCTAGCTGTAAGGCTGGTAAAATTCAGTTTGTGCTGGTTAAACAACACAGCATGGACCGGTTCATCCAAAGTAGGTTTTGCCTAAGGGTGGCTTTAAAGAGGTTTCATGAGTTGTTGGGATATCTCCTGGTTATATTTTGGAATGGGGCTAGCCCATAGTTCACTTGTCTCCCAGCATGTTACTTAATATTCAGAGGAAATGTTTGGCAGGGATATTACCTTTGTATGATAAGCAATAAAGGGGAAGACGACATGTACTGTTCTTTGGCAATTTTGCACAAGGACTGAGATTATAGTGTCTTCACAACTGCGTCTAAGAGGATTTTCTCAAAGGAATGAAAAATGATAAATTCCTCTGCACAGACGTACTGTCATCTATTTGGAGCTCTAACAAGATTCTCAAATAACTGGCTTCCTAAATTTTCTGCAATCTTGTTTATTTACATCACTGGAGGATGTCTGTAATTATCCAGGAACATACCTTTTTAGATGCCAGTATTATATACTAAAAATGGACATTACATTTCTCACCAGTCAATGCCAAAGTACATTAGAAAAATTAAAGACAATTACATTGATGGTGACTAAAGCAAAAAAGGGCTGACTCATAGCTGGCCTAGAATGCCTATAGAGACATGGCTTTGTCAACTAGAATCATAATTAATTAATTCTGTCATTTACTTTACAAACTCCCTCCAAGATTCTGTGTAAGCTCCTGGTAAACAAAATTGTATGTTACCAGATCTCAAGGAGTGCATAATTCATATCTATATTCTCAGCCTTTCAGTATGTATGGAATCATAAAAGACTAGCTGGCTTTTTTATCCTACTTTATTTTCAGATTTTTTTTAATTTTAGGAAACTATTTTTAAAATGCCATCACAAACAGCTGTGCACACATACCAGAATGAAAATTATTAAGATGTTGTCATATTCACATCAAATATTTTTATTAAGAAAATCGTATAAATGGAATTTGTTTTGCAGACCCAATTCCATTCCTTTCCACCCATTAACCCCTACCAGCAAGCACTTCATCAATTTAATGGGGATCAGGTTCTCCCCATATCCCCCAGACACTCATCATGGCCAGGACTCAGAACTACCAACACCTGCATCTCTTTACCTATGGCTCTCTTTGACCACTAGAGTCTACCTACCCGCCCTTGTGCAGTGGGCCAGAAGTCTTAAGAAATACACCACTCCCTTCCTCCCAAGCAGCCCTTAACAAGCGATGGATGGAAGTTGGTATGTCTGGTCCCTTAAGTCAGATATCAAAAGTGCCTGTCCCACATGGTCTTCCAGAGTTCTCCCACAGGACTGTACTCCACCCAGTTACTCACAGTTGTAATTCACTTGGTACACATACTTTGTTTCATTTCTCCATTCCCCTCTTGGTGTTCTTTGAGATCACCTCCCAAATAAACTACCTGCACTTTTAAAGCTTTGTCTCAGGGTATGCTTTTGTGTGATTCAAACTACTATACCTTCCAATGTGTGTTAACAGAGCTGAAAAGTAATGTTTATTCATTTTAAAATCTATGGAATAAACATATACTTTATTTCTACGTTTTCCTTTTGGTGGTCATTTAGATGGAGTCAGCTATTTTGCTATTAAATGTAAGGCTACTGTGAACAACTTTATATACCTCTCCTTGTGCAAACATGCAAGTTTCTCTCCACTAGACATCCCTATGTGGTATTAATGCTTAGTTACAAGCATGCATGGCTTCATTTTATCAGATATTACCAAATTATACACCAAAATATTTAACAAAATCTTACTTCGGCAATAGCTGATTTCCTAAGATTTCAAAATTTTGTCAATCTCATTTTGCTTCTACATATTTCTTCAAATAACCAGCAAATGATACTGACCATTTGTTCAGAACTTAGAGCTGAGCTGGAGCAAGCAGAGAAAATGGAGATTTCTGTGTGCCAAAAAAACTAGAACTCATTTAAAAAGTCAGTACCCACATTAATAGTTAGAAACCAGTCAGTAGATACAAACATACAAATGGATATGAAAAATATACATAGTTACACATACATTACATATAATTAAGTAGTATATCTTCTATAACTAAGGCAATACACATATATGAACATACGTCTATGTCACTGTCAACAATAAGTTATACGCCTTTGTCATGAATAGTATCTACCAAATATGCCCCATAGTTGGAATCGAAGTATGTAATATGATTAAAAATCTCCATTTTCCTAAAATATTGCCCTTTTAAAGACCTAAATATCTTCAAATTGTGACTCACTTGTTTATATAGACTCCTGTTAATGCTTCTCATTACCTGGGAGAGAAATGTAAAAAGAAAGGAACTAAACTGAGGAATTGAGGGCAGGTAGATAGCAGTAAAAGGCACTATTATCAATTATAAAAGATACAGTACAAAAACATTGGTGAATGTGCTCAAAAAATAAAATATGCAGCTTTGTTCAGGATCAACTCCACCTTAAATAATGGTAACAACAGCACTGGTGTAGTCCTGCCTTTCGTGTTTTTATTTCCTGGAAAGCTTCTTCAAATTAGGAAATTCTTGCTTTCCAAAACATGTTTTTAGAGAATATTTTTATTAACTTTTTTACATATACACATGACCATTTAAAATAAAACAGACACTCCACCCACTCTTTTTTTTTTTCTTTTTAGGTTTTTATTAGAGATTTTCTACTTTATTTCAGGCAGCTGTCTTTTTAAATTTTATTTTATTATGTTATGTTAATCACCATACATTGTATCATTAGTTTTTGATATAGTGTTCCATGATTCATTGTTTGAGTATAACATCCAGCGCTCCATTCAATATGTGCCCTCTTTAACACCCATCACCAGGTTAACCCTTCCCCCCACAACCCATCCCCTCTAGAACCTTCAGTTTGTTTCTCAGAGTCCATAGTCTCTCATGGTTCATCTCCCCCTCCGATTCCCCCCCTTCATTTTTCCCTTCCTGCTATCTTCTTCTTTTTCTTTTTTTTAACATATAATGTATTATTTGTTTCAGAGGTACAGGTCTGTGATTCATCAGTCTTACACAATTTACAGCACTCACCATAGCATATACCCTCCCCAATGTCTATCACCCAGCCACCCCATCTCTCCCACCCCCCACCACTCCAGCAACCCTCAGTTTGTTTCCTGAGATTAAGAATTCCTCATATCAGTGAGATCATATATTTCAGTGATATTCCAAATAAAAGTTTGGCAAAGGACAAACTGGAATGAAACTTGGGAAACTTAGGGTATGGACTGCCTACAAACTGGATGTTTTATCCATGAATAATCAAGAATGGACATGATAAGGGGCGCCTGGGTGGCTCAGTCAGTTGGGTGTCTAGTTCTTAATTTCGGCTCAGGTAATAATCTTGGGGTCCTGGGATCAAGCCCAGTGTCAGGCTCCATGCTTTCTCTCTCTCCCTCTAACCCTCCCCTCCCTCCTGCTCCCTCACTCTCTTATAAAAAAAAAAAAAATGGACATGATAAGAAGACTTCTATGACTTCTATGACATTCTATGACATTTGGGTAAAAGATACAATCCCTATACACAAATACAATACAATAGATGTGCATCTTACATATTATAAAAATAGAAACATATCCAAGTTTTAGAAACACTAAATGGGGGGAAAAAGCCACTAAATAGGCATAAGACTACCATTGGCTTATGAAGACTTTGGGTTCATGTTCACCCTCAAAAATATCTAGAGCTGATTTTTATTAGCACCTACAGTCAGATGGTTTGATTTGAAATGCTTGTTCAAGTCCTGATAATGAGGTAATGGTCTAATAAACTAAAATCTTCTACATTATACAGGTGCCTGGGTGGCTCAGTTGGTTAAGCCACTGCCTTCGGCTCAGGTCATGATCCTGGAGTCCTGGGATCGAGTCCCGCATCGGGCTCCCTGCTCAGCAGGGAGTCTGCTTCTCCCTCTGACCCTCCCCCTTCTCATGCTATCTCATCTCATTCTCTCTCTCAAATAAATAAATAAAATCTTTAAAATTTTCTACATTATATTCATTTTATCTAATAATATAATTTTAATTCCACTCAAAAAAATCAAAGTAATACAAATATCTGTAAATACAGGAATTTAAGCATATTCCATTGTTCAATCAACTTTCTGTATGTTGAATAGTGGATTATTTGCAAAATTTAATTGCATGCATTAATTGCATACCTATGAATAACGGGACCAAAAAATGAATAATTTGAGTAAGAATTTCAACTCAAAAATATTATGTAGATACTTTTGGATAACAAATAGCCCAGTAAAATACAGTTCATCCTTCTTAGATACTTCAGGTATTTCTTTAAAGATGAGTGAAGAAAAAGGATAGCCTATTAATACATAAATACAATTTCATTTGCAACTCAAAGTTTCAAATATTTATCACACTCTCAAAGTCAACCAACAGAGAAATACTAGTGAAAGAATAGCAATGTGAACATTGCATACAAAGAAGATTTTGAAAAATATACAAAAATGAAATACACATAAGGAAATAATTATCAAAAGGAGTTTGAAAATTTTTTCAGCTACTAAGAAATTAAAGTGAAAATAAGTTGAATATTTATATTTAGACATACATACCTATAGGCACATACATGTGTGTATACACACACATATATATATACACATACATGAAGACTCTTGATTTTAACTCACTATTGGGATCACCTGCAGGCTTTTCCAGGCTGATTGCTGCTCAAGGGAGAGAGACGAGGGAAACCCATTCGGCCTGATCCAATTTAGATATGCAAATTTTATCTTGTGTGTTTGAAAGGGACATTATGGTACAGCATAATTTGCATTTTCAGTTGTAAGATACAGTATTTCTACTCTAATAAAAACATTCCCCTATTGTCCACTTTAACACTCACCACATTTTATCCTTTCCATTGTTCCCTTTCACCTTTCGACTGTACTTTTGTATCTTAAAATATCAAATTGCTTTATTAGGAAGAGACAAATATATTATGGAAGACACTCTCCCCCAAAAGGGGGAAAACCTTAAGTGGTAATTAATTGGTTAACATTTGTAGGGAACAGACAAAAAGAGTCCTTGGAAGAAAAGAACGGCCTTATTCTAGGTAAAAAAATATATATATATATTTATTGATGAGTCTGATGAACAGGTACACTTAGGAATGAGAACTAAATTTTTCAATTAACAAGATACCTTTACAGAAAGATATTACATTCAATGAATTCCATTGTATGCAACACTGATGACTCTGCACCCAAGACACTGGTCCCTCAAGCACAATGATCAAACTGAGACCTCCTTTGTCTGTGCTGATGACACCTCCTCTTTTTTAAACACACTATCACCTTCCTTATCTGGTTTACCTCTACTTATACTGTCAAAGTCTATTAATTTTTCTCCTCTAGGGGTCCTTTCCTAATCTTTAGTCTGAGTTACATGACCCATAGTGGGTGGGTCCTATACATGACCCCTATAGGTGAGTCATGCTCTGTCCAGGTCTGAACTCTTTTTATCTGCCTCCATAGTCAGTTGTGAACTCTGGGAGTTGTTACTGTGTTTCACATTCCAATTCACATCTCCCAGGGAGAGGTTGGCACAGAAGCAGCACTCTGGGTATTTGGGTATTTGTTGAACTGAGTTGAACTTGGATTTTCACTTTCGATGTTCAGCTAATAAATCAATGGTCAGGAAATAAACATTTTGGATATGGAAAAGAATCCAGTTTGTTGCTGTATTTATAACTTAATTCCAATTACCTTCTTAGTTTTACCTATACTAATCTGTTATAACCCTCAATTCTCTTTTCAATCCTCGGAAATCCATAAGATACCAACACTCATTACTGCAATATCCCTAAACCTTACTTAACTAAAGCATCAGTGAAGGACGCTGCAATGAGTCATTTAAGAGTGTGTTATCTTGTGTTGCTACATGGTTCACACCTCAGCTTCAGCACTCACCAGCTCGAATGGGGGCCAGTTACTTAAATGATTTATGCCTCAGTTTTCTTATCTCTAGCATGGGATGAGTGCTACATTCGAAAACAACAGAATTTATTATACTTTTTCAGGTTAAATGAGGTCATACACTTTACGTTTCTCTACAAGAATAGGGATAAAAAGTATTGTAGTATATTTATATCCAACTAATTTCAATTCTAGTTACAAACATGGATAAATCTCAAATATATAATGGGTTAAGTCACAAGAGGATACTAACAGCAGGATTCGCTTTATGTAAAATTTAAAATATATAAAATTTAAAAACATATAAAAACAAAAACATATAAACTTTTATATGTTTGTTTATAAAAATTTTTATGTTTTTAAATTTTCCATAAAGCAAAATATAATTATTTTAAACAATATCACTCAAAATATGAATGACAAAATACAAATAAAATCCAAACTTTTTTTAAATTTTGCAAATACTTAAAAGTCTTTAACATTCCAACCAGCCATCCACATCAAATAAAGACTATGTAATGCCAACAGCATAAAACACTTGATGTTCCAGGATCAACTTTATGCAATAGCATGAGGCAGAAGAAAACTAATTATATAACTTCTCAAGGCAACATTTTAAAATAATGTCTTGAACGAAATTTGGAACCATACTACACAAGTTGAGGTAATCCATTTTTTTCCGTACAGTAGCTCATGGACGTTTTACTATTTTAAAGTTCTCCTATAACATACTTTTTGATTGCTGCACAGCATAATTGCACTGTAACTTACTGAACTATGTTTCATTTTTTCTAATATTTCACTTTTAAAATCATTTGTGTAATTTTAAGGTAAATTCATAAAAATGAATCACTTTTTTAAAATTGGTAATTTTTAAAAAGATCATTCTTCAGAAGCTTTTAGATTTGCAGAAAAATTGAACAGATAGTAGAGAGCATTCTCATATATCCTACATCCAGTTTCCCCTTTTGACATTTTATATTAGCATTATATAAGTAGCAGACCAATACTGATGAATTATTAATGTCTATTATATAATCAAATTTCCCTAGTTTTTCCTTAATGAACTTTTTCTGTTCTAATGAAGTTTTTGTTTCCATCACATCTTTTGTAAGCTATGTGACTACTGGAATTTGCCCAATGTTTTTCTCATAGCAGTAGGTTCTGAATTAAGATCACAGATGTAAAGTACCATTTTTATTACATCATACCAAGGTTATCTATCATCCATATGATTTATGAATGCTGATGTTGACCGTGACCACCTGGTTGAGGTAGTGTTTCTCAGGTTCTAGGATAGACTTTATTGCTCCCCCTTTGCATACTGTACTCTTTTAAGAAAATCACTCTGTGTGGCCCACTCCTGAGGTGTAGGGAGTTCTGCTTCCTCCCCTTGAGGGTGGAGTATCTATATAAATTATTTGGAATTCTTCTGTATGGGATATTTGTCTCTTCTCCCCTATTTATTAATTTTTCCAAACATTTATTTGTATCAATATAGGCACAAAGACATTTTATACTTTGGATTATAATCCGATACTACTTTCTCTCTCAGACTGTTCTGGTTTTGGCCTTTTGGATCTTTTTCAGTTGGTTCCTATGCTTCTTTGTAAAATCTACAGATTTTATTCAGTATTTTGTTATTATAACCTTAAACACACAGGACTGTTGAACAAATTATAATGGACATCTCTAATCCATTGCCTAGAATCAACTCAAAAATTTTTTACCATTTTACCATATCTGCTAATTTCCTGCAATATGTATATATTATTTTTTTCTTGTTTAACTACTGTGTGGTAACTTACAGGAACTTTAACCCTAAATACTTAAGGATTCAACTCCTAAAAATAAGAAAAACAATCTCCTACATAAATGTGTAGCATCTCACATTTTTAAAATCTACTAATTCTCTGTTATCATCTAATTACCAACCATACTCGATTTTCATCAACTGAACAACAACAAAAAGACATTTCATTGTTTTGTTTTTTAACATGGACCCAACCAAGGCTCTGGCCTTTTTAGCCTTTACAGCAACTCATCACACCTCACCCTCTTAGGATGGTCTCCTTCAGATCTGACACATCTTTTTATCACTAAGGGTTTTTTTGTTGTTGTTTGTTTTTTCTTTTTCTCCTATTAATTCACAAAGAAAGAATCCTAGCTGCCAATTGTCACAGTCCTGGAAGAAAGCCAACTGTCTTTTACTGTCTTCTATTTGATGTTTGTTTTCAAATGCCTCATCAGTGTGACTTCCTCTTAATCCTCAGAAAAGCTCACAGGAACTGCTAGTCAATGATAGCCTCATCTGCCCTCTAAACAATACTACTTCTGATTTCTGATAGTTGGATGATAACCTTTATATTATCCAGTGCTCCTTAAAATTATTATCCTTCCTCCACCCCGAGAATACAGATGCAATACAGTTGTGTATCTGTGCTTGTGTTCCTGGCTTTATTGTGCCAAGATTATTTCAGTTCCATCCTTAAGTATCTCAGTATTACAAACAAGGTTAAAACTAAGACAGGATTTAATTCAAGGACAATCAATAGGCTGTACGAAAAACAAAGTTCTCATAAGCTTAAATAGTGGAACAAAAGAGTTAACATGATCCTTAATCCTTTTAGTGTTACAATGTAGTCTGCCCCCCAAAGCCATCAGAAGGAGGTTTCACACCATATTGGCAGAAGCACTGCCAAGCACAGATTAACTAGAATGCTAAAAAAGCGTCACGTCGTCGTCGTTCCAAATACTCATCTTAAATAGTCTTTAATCTACTTAAATACACAAGAGTAAGTTAGATTGGCATTAACAGCTTGGAATTAAAGCAACGTGCAGAGGGATAATGAAAACAAAATTTAAGTCACCTTACCAATACCCAGAATAAGTTATATTCCCAGCCAAATAGTTGGACACATGACTTGACAACTCTAATGAAAACACAAATACGATGGAATATGTGCAACTGTGACTCTCCAAGAGAATCTACAAATCATGGCTGATACAGTAATACGTTAGAATAAAGACTGCTTCTCAAGATCTCAAAATAAAGACAATCCAAATGCTGCTGTAATTACATTATATGCTATTAAAAATAATACACTTCTCCAGGTTTTTGTTTTTGTTTCAAAGCTTTCCTTATTTTTCACAGGCCAGTCCTTAAAGTAAATTTGTTTTAAAACATGCTCTGAGTTTTGTTTTGTTTTGTTTTTTGTTTTTCCAAATCCATGCCTTCTTAAGCAGGAATGTAGGTCTCTGCCAGAGGTAGGGAAAGTAAATTTACAGGTGACAAAATAAAGCTGGGCTTATAGATGTGCAGGAATATTAGTCAAGCATCCAACAGCCCCCAAACAGTTTCCCTCCCAATAATGTTGGGGGGGGGGGGGTTTCATTTTGTACTTATCACCAGTAATCTCAGGGGCTTACTACACCACATGCTGGTTCCTTTGGAAATGGCATAAAAGCCTCCCTGCTCCCATGATTATCTCATCCCTCAAGGCCCTAACTGTGTTCCTGGACCTTAATTACACAGTCTCTTTTTTCTTTCCATGCGAAGAACCTTTGTAAAATAGCTATTATGCCTCTATTCTTCTGAAATATACTTTAAATAAATGGCTGGAGTATAAGAACAGAGTATTAGCTCAAATTAACCTGACTTTTTCTTATCGACTTAGCACATTTATTGGTGTATATGCCACAAAGTTGTGTAATTGGTTCTTAAATTTTATTCAAGATATATGTCCATTACATGGATCTTCATCTTGGTATTTAGATCCTTCTGTAGATATATACACAGGATCATTAAATATTTAATGTCTCACAAATCTGCTATAACAGTTTGTATTCTTTTAAATTTGTTTCCCCTTATATGTGAATCCTATACTCATACTGTTTAGTTCCCAAACATTGTAGTTTTCATCATAAAAGTCACATGGCTTTTTATCCTTTGGAGTACAAGGTTTCTTTCCCTCTGTGAGGATTTTAGAGTTTATTCTAACAACTGTTTGCTAACACTGATTTTATCTTAATGAGATTTTATGAAAATAATCCCCTCCCTACAGACTTCATTTTAATCATCATCACTGGTAAATGTTTTTACATGTGACTTATTGTTAGAGCCTTTTGCTTCCTCATATGGATTCTCCTACAGGATTCACTTACACAGCTGGTTTGGGTTTGAGGCTGTGCGTTTTCAAAACAGAGATTGGCTGAAGAAAGAAGCAAATTCAATAAAATGACAAATCAGGACATCATCAGCTGCCTAAATATTCCCCTGTAAGAATTCTCACCAAGTAATTTAGAAACATTAAATAAAACAATGTATATTTGGGAAGGAGAAGCTCATCTATGAGATAGGTTTTAATTAACTAGATATGGTATATGTTAGTGCATTTGAAATGAATATTCTGTTCATCAGCCAAGTAAAACATTATCAGTGAAACTGTGGCATTCCTTTCCCTATGATTTGCATTCACTTTATTCTGTTTTTCTGCCCTCTGAACGGAATTGTCAATTTCCTGCTTTCCCATGGGAAAGATTTCAATGAGCTTTTTTGTAGACACACAGTAAAAAAAAAAAAAAAAAAGAAAAAGCATGCAATTTTATGCAGTTAGTAGATAATATTAAGTCTGTTTTTACAGTTTTTACCCATTAGTCATAAATGAAAACCTTTTTTTTTAATGGACAACAATCCAAACCACTGTAATACATAATCGTTTCCAGGTATTTTTTTCTTATTTAAATTCAGAATTACAAGACTCTTTGGGAGAAACTGCCTTCCAAACCTTGATTAAATTATCTAGCACAGCTGTATAAAGAAGTGTAAATCTAGTAAATATTTGCAATCCATTATATTCTCTGCTTTGGTGATTAACAGTCCATAAAGAGATTTTAAGCAAAGCTACGGGTTTAATCTATGCAGGCTTTACATCTAAGATGACACACTAAACCAGGCTGTTAGAGTAGGAAGTCAATGGTGCAGCCACAATTTCTACACTATGATAGTGAATTTTTTAAAACCCTAAGGAATTGCAGGCCCATTTATTCCATCTGTGATACAAGATGGGGTAAACAGGAGCAAGGGCGTATGAGACTTCAGTTACTGAATATAATGATTCTTCTGGGCACAGAGAGGGAACAAAACTCACGTTAGCATGCACTACGGGGTTTAGCGTCTTCCACAGTGAAAGGGATGTGCTTTTTATCAACAAACCCAAACTGCCTAGAGAACTGATCTATTCTCATTTCTAAATCACCTAATATCTTCTTATGAGTTTTTATAAAAATAATTCAAATTAATTGATATTTTTAAAATCCTGATGAATTCATTTTTCAGAACTAGGAGCCTCAGTTCCATAATTTTCAAAAGTGCCTTTAAAAAATGAATAAATAAGTGAGAGTGGAATCCGTCAGGCTTTGTCTTTATAACAAATAATTACACTAGGAAACAAACAGTTTTGTTTTTTGTTTTTTTTTTAAAGATTTTATTTATTTGCGAGAGAGAGAATGAGAGACAGAGAGCATGAGAGGGGGGAGGGTCAGAGGGAGAAGCAGACTCCCTGCTGAGCAGGGAGCCTGATGTGGGACTCGATCCCTGGACTCCAGGATCATGACCTGAGCCGAAGGCAGTCGCTTAACCAACTGAGCCGCCCAGGCGCCCGGAAACAAACAGTTTTTAAAAAACAGTGTCATTATCCCAGGTTAGTCATAGATCCCTTTTTAGACACTGATTTGTTCAAGCAGAGCAATAATTATGTGACAGTCATTTGATTGAAGATCCATACACATGATCCAAATGGTGTCTAAGCTTAACTATTTAGCTGGTCCATCCTCTGAGCAGGGCATTTGAAATGTCAGTATCATGATCAAAGTAGAAAAGTATTAAAGTATTTTCAGATTTGAGGCATACTAGGACTTATATTTGCAATTAATTCTATTTATATTACCAAAAAAAGGACAACAGAATGAATGGATAAATCAAATCCAAGTTAACAATTCTTAGATCCTTTGTTACCAAATACTACCTTTGTTCTTTCTCATTTTATTGGTCTTTTCCAAGCTAATGTCGTATATGTACTTGTTACTATCTTCACTTGGCTTTTTCTGTGTACATGGAATCTTAGGAAATGGTCTCAGAACCTAACATAATTAATTCACTCATATTATCTACCTACCTACCTACCTACCCAGTCATTTCCTTCATATTCCACAAATAATTTAAGGTATATTGAAGTTGTATACATAGTAAGGGTAATAAGGTTTGTTTGTTTTTTTTTTAAAGATGACTGAGGAAACTGAGTCAAAATGAAAAGGAGGGTAAGATACTTACATGAACTAAGGCAACGCTCCATGCACTATGGTATAGTCATATATACAAGTCTATGGTATAGTCACACGGGATGTTTACCAGTATTCTGAGCATTCTAACTGCTCAAACATGCAAAGAAATAAACATGATCAGGTATAAAATTCTGTAGTATCTGTATAATTGTAGGATATGGATATATTTGTATAATGGCAAATATGTGCCGAAGATATGAAAACAGTATTTCAGCTTTAGTATTCTAAAATCCTACTTTCAAGGAGTATCTGAAGTAGATAAAGCTAAATTTACATTTTAGAGATAATTTGTGTCCCTAATTTTCTTTCATTTGCAATTTAATATAAACAAATGTGTGGATTTTCATAAAAGGACATAATTTAATTCTCAACACTACAGAAGGGTGAACCTAATGTCAATTTTGGTCAAGAAGCTAAAATTAATTAAGAGCATGGTTTGTGGACACCTAAAAGAGGAAGAAATAATCACTAGAAATAGCATGAATTCTTTAGGTATATCCTACACTATCCTCACTTCCTCTCTAAAGCTTTTAGTCTTATGATTTAAGGAAAGGTGGTATGTATAATGTATTAAAACTTGAGCAAAACAGTTACATTGTCCCTCAACCTGCTCTTAAGAATGATATGGTAAATTATGAGGGGAGAACAGGGTCAACTAAGAAAATTAGTAATAATAGGAAAGCTGACAATCTCAAAAAGGACTCTAAAGATAAACTGCATATCTAATCCTTTTAATACTTTTATTAAAAATTTAGATGAATATATTGGATAGATGTTCATCACACTGATAAAACTAAACTGGGAGGGATATCAAATACATTATATTACAGACAAAAATATTTCCAAAATACTAAAAGACTTAAATAAGATGAATGCAATAAGATACAATTAAAGGGGAAATAAGTTTTTTGCTAGATTAAAAAATAATCAGGTCCACTTCTGAGAATTTCATTCAACACATCCAACTCTCTTTATAAATTTCAGCTAAAGGGATGAATGAAATTGTCATTAGGTAATATTCAGATGAGACCTGGAAATGAGAGAGGGATAAGAGGAACATACTTGAAACTTTGAAGAATTCCTTCTCCATATGTGAGGATAGAAATTGAAGGAAGGGCTACTTAATGGATTCTTCAGTGATGAAAGAGGCTACTTGGAGAAAAAAAGATATCACTGCTGAACCCTACTGGTATCCCCTAACCTGGAAGAGTAAGGCTCCTGGAGAAGCACACCTGTATCTCATCAAAGCCTCTGGACACAGATGAACTGTCCAACATAATCCTGAATGGAAGTAACACTGAACTGTACTTACTTTCTACTTATATTCTACAGAGCACACCGAACAGAGATTCTGCTCTGACAATAACACAGACAACAAGGGAGAAATGGTGCTGTTTCCTGCCACAATTGTTTAAATGATCTCTCTACTTTGACCAGGCAGTTGGATCACGATTCAGACAAAATAAAGCCACCACAGAAAAAGCTTACCTATGTTCTGTCATTTAAGTCTGAACTTTGAACAGGAATGCAAATAAATTGTTAATAGGACTCATCTCAGTTATCAATTGTGATTAAGGCTTTACCACAAATATCAACAAAGTGAGAAAAATTAACAGACATGTGAAAACACTACACACTAGAATTGTTAAACAAAAGAGAATCATGCCAGAGCATAAATTTTCTAACATATTCCTAAATCTAAGGAAACAGAATTACCCTTCCCTCCAAACCAAGGAATTCTTAAAAACATATCTGATTTATGATCTAAATAAGATTTTTTTTTTAAAGATTTTATTTATTGGCAGAGAGAGATACAGCGAGAGAGGAACCACAAGCAGGGGGAGTGGGAGAGGGAAAAGCAGGCTTCCCTGCTGAGCAAGGAGCCTGATGCGGGGCTCGATCCCAGGACCCTGGGATCATGACCTGAGCCGAAGGCAGTCGCTTAACGACTGAGCCACCCAGGCATCCCTGACCTTAATAAGATTTGAGAAGACACTGCCTCTGTAAAAAGAGTGAGCATTCAGAAAAGAAAAACCTGAGATCAAGAAATGGAGACTTAACACATGGTTGTTGAACTATAAACTGTAGTAGAGAGAATGAACAACAGATTGCATTAAACTACTTACATAAAATGAAATATATAAAGTTAAAATGAAGTTCAAGAAATGATCTGGTTTCAGAAAGAAAATAGTGAAGACATGAAACCACAAGAGACAGATCAATTATTTCCAAGAAATTCTTTTAATGTACAATGGTACTCTTAGGGGCAAGAGAGGGGGGAAAAAAACAGCAAAAAGACGGACAATGACTTTTCCTGCAAAAGCAAAAAAAATGGCCA